>NC_052148.1:104607895-104908270 GCF_902713615.1 Scyliorhinus canicula | reverse complement strand
TCAGAGCGGCCAAAAGCAGGGGTGTGGGTGAGCGATCTGGCAGAGTTCCTGAGGTTGGAAAAGGTCAAGTTCACTCTGCAGTGGCATATGGATACACTATTATGATTGGCCTCACAGTGGTATCCTTCAATCAGTGCTCCTCGAAGTAATCCATATCAGCAATATGTCTACACATTCTAAGTTATGTCGATGGTGCAGCTGATGGCGAGACTGGTGTCAAAGCAGCTAAGAAGGTTCGGCAGGTCTCAATCCATGTACAAGATTCAGTCCTTTGTGTTATCTTCTTCTCAATCCCATTGACTTCCGACCCTTACTCAGGGATGGTGGCCTTCATGTCTTGTCATCTTACTATAGATGTTGACTACCTGAGGCTGATGACATTCAAACAACTGCATGTCAGCCATTAACATGCCTCCTCTTTCCCACATATATTGTGCCCTCACCACCAGTCAGCTCTCCCCCTCAAAGGGGAAAGCAGCCTATAGTCATCTGGGACTATGGCACCTTTACCTTCCACAATACAGCTTCACATATGAAGCATGCTTATCAGTAGGCAGCTGACTGTTTTCCTGCAGATGAGGTTCGGGAGCTGCAATGCATCTGCTTTCAAACTTAAGCTTGTAAATATGTTTGCAAGGTGGTTAAAATCAAACCCATGAGGTGGATTTTGCCTTTTTGGCCAGAAACCTGCTGTTGGGGTCGACTGAAGATTACGACCCCATGCTATGTGGGGAAACAACAACCTAAAAGTAATTTTCCCCAAATTGGCTAATTATTGACCAAAGGGCAGACTCATTGTCCAATTAAAGTTGGGCAAATTTTCAAAATTGGAGTTCGATACAAAGTCTTCCAGCATAGTAGGAGCAGCAGCCTGCAGTTCAGGTAAGAGAGAAAAGGGGCGCTTCCATTTTGACATGACTTCTGTGCACATTTCAAAAGTATTAAATTGGAAAAATGACCTCACCAACTGGACAATGACACATGACGGCAGCTGTGGTCAGGTAACTGACTCAGGCCATTAACCCTATCTCCCCATCTTGGAAAAATCTCAGAAACAGATCTTTTCGGGAATAGCAACCTTGCATCAATTTATGTAAAGTTTCATGTTGTGTAATCATGGGCAAGGATACATGTTCTCAATGCACCACCAGATGTCACTTGGTTTGCTGCTAACTTGATTTAAACTCCTTCAGTCCTTCAAGGGTACCAAAGTACCTAGTTTGGACTGTAGGGCTATTCTCGCACTTTGTTTTCTTTTCCCTCTCTACCTAGTTGCTCACAACCTCAAAAACGTCTGGCTGTGGAAGAACTCGAGAACAGCTGTGAAACCAGCCTGTCCCATACCATGCATTTGAGATACTATAAACGAATCCAGCCGTTTAGACTGTCGAGAACAAAACCAGCTATAATCATCTCTTTTTTTTTGTTGGATGATCCTTCACAGCTGTCAGCAGTACTCTTCATGTTTGTACTAACTCATTTATGTCTCTTCTCGAGTGCTAGAAACTGACTGTAGCATATAGGATGCTGAATGATGTTGCCTACAGGCACTACGGAAGGGCACATTTCTTATCACTCCAGCTGTTGTTGCTAAATACTATTCTACAATTTGAAGGTCATTTGACAGGATTCCTGCTTTGTCCTGTCATTCAGGTTGAGGCAGCTACAAATCATACCACTGATGTTGTGGCAACAGGAAAAAAAATAGAATTCTTTAGCATTAACAGATTTCACCTCGCCAATCAGAAGTTCAGTAAAGAAACAAACCAGTGTTCTTGAGAACACCCAGGCTGCTGTCCCCATAAATAACTTAATAGTTTCTTGCAGATTAGCATAGATGTCAAATAATACCGAAAATTAGTGTTTGGTTGCAGCCAGCCTCTTCTTAACTAATAGGTCATGGAAAATAATAATCACCACAAGCTAATAATAAAATGATGAAATTCCTCAGGCGATAAAGTGCAATTGGTATTTGAAAGTGCTTTGAAATGTTAATATTAAGTGATAGTGTGGCTTTACCTCTGTCAGGAAAAATGGTTTATTTATTTGTAATAAATGTAGTTTCTGTTTCTGGTGGTTTACACTTAACAAAACAAAACTTTTGAAAATTACTCATTTTCACTTGTAAGAATAAATAAGTATTTTCAATTTGTCACACCAAAAATAATAACATAAATTATGATTAATGCATTTGATTAAGTAATGCTTAACAAAGAAAATGGGCTTATTCATTTGACTCATACAGATGCTTTGTTTCTTTTCAGGACAGCAGTTACTTGAGAGTGGAGATGCACATTTAGCTTTCTAGGTTTTTCATTTGTTTCTCTGTTAACTACAAAATCACCAAGTCCGACAGATATTTGACACAGATATGATTGCAGTGCATCCAAATACCTAATAATCCTTTAACATGTGATTTTGAAAAAGTTCAAAATTTAACAAAACTATGTATGCCCAAATAGATGGTGTTGCCATCTAGACCTAGTTCTCTAAAACATTGTCAGTTTCCACCAAAAACACATTTTGACGGAATTACAGGTAACCTCCTACCTTTGTTTATTTCTGATATGTGGATAATATGTTTGCTATATTTGAATCCGCAGCTGCATGTAAGAATTTTCTTACTAACATTAAGGGGCACCATCCTTCACTTAAATTCAACTTTGACCGGAATAGTAAAATGAGATCCCGAGTCATTTGCTCACCATTATCCTGCAGGAGAATGGCTACCCTGCTCAGATCATCGCTCACTAAACTCATGAATGGGCCTAAAGATACCACTTTTGGTCCTGAAAAATGCCCAATCTACCTTAGGTTACCGTTGAAAGGTAAGGGGCGAAATTCTCCGACCCCCCGCAGGGTCGGGGAATCGCCCGGGGCCGGCGAAAATCCCGTCCCCGCCATGGCCAGAATTCTCCGCCACCCGGGAATTGGCGGGGGCGGGAATCACGCCCCGCCGATCGGCGTGTCCTCCGCGCCGATCGGCGAGTGCCCCATGGCGATTCTCCGGCCCGCGGTGGGCCGAAGTCCCGCCACTGAGAGGCCTCTCCCGCCGCCGTGGTTTCAACCACCTCTGGTGGCAGTGGGATTGGCGGCGTGAGCGGGCCCCCGGGGGGTGGGGGGGGCATCAGGCGGTGGCCAGGCCAGTGCCGTGGGGGCACTCTTTTTCTTCCGCCGCCGCCATGGCTTCCACCATGGCGGAGGCGGAAGAGAACCCCCTACTGCACATGCGCCGGTGGTGACGTCAGCGGCAGCTGACGCACCGGCAGCGAAGGCCTTTCGGCCAGTCCCGCGCCGGCCGGCCAGTCAGTGTGGCGCCAAGCACTCCGGCACGGGCCTAGCCCCCAAAGGTACGGAGTATTCTGCACCTTTAGGGAGGCCCGATGCCGGAGTGGTTGGCGCCACTCCGCTACGCCGGGACACCCCACCCCGCGGGTAGGGAAGAATCCCGGCCCAGGTGTCTCAAAACATTTGAGAAACAGACGAAGCTAAGTGTTTCACCCTGCGACTATGCAGTAGCAACACAATTGATACTCTCCACTTACAGGATGGTGCCATAAAGTCAAAAAGACATTTTTTTATGACACAAATGAGTAATGGGGCTGGTTTAGCTCACTTGGCTAAATTGCTGGCTTTTAAAGCAGACCAAGCAGGCCAGCAGCACGGTTCGATTCCCGTAACAGCCTCCCCGGACAGGCGCCGGAATGTGACGACTAGGGGCTTTTCACAGTAGCTTCATTGAAGCCTACTCGTGACAATAAGCGATTTTCATTTTTTCATTTCATTTCATGTGGTATAGGATTTCAATGCCGGTGTAATGTCAGGTATGTAGGCTTTAAAGGGAAGCACGGTGGCACAGTGGATAGCACTGCTCTCTCATGGCGCCAAGGTCCCAGGTTCGATCCCGGCTCTGGGTAACTGCTGTGTGGAGTTTGCACATTCTCCCCTTGTTTCCGTGGGTTTCGCCCCTACAACCCAAAGATGTGCAGGGTAGGTGGATTGGCCACGCTAAATTACCCCTTCATTGGAAAAAATTGAGTATTTAAATTTTTTTTAAATGATATGTAAGCTTTACATTCCAATGACTGGCAGATTGTATCAAGCAACATGTTCCTTCGGCTATTCACAACTGGCACAATACTGGCCATATCCAACCAGTTTGCTTGCAAAATCCAAAACAAAGTGTCCAACATTTGATGTGATTCCACGACTGGATAGCACTTGCTACACAATCCTGATTGTGCAAAGAATTGCACTGACAACTATTTTAGGATTATCATTGGGCTCGCAATGGGGTTCACATAGGTATGCTAGAGGTTACATATATTCACAAATGTCCTTTTCAGACAAGGGCATGTCCACACATTGCACTTTTTACAACTAAACAAAAGCTTGGGGGACAGCCATTCCCTGGTCATTTGCCACAACAAAGTCTTGACCAGAGTCGACCTATGGCAATGCCTCGTCCAACCTGCATGGTGTGAAATTTAAACAAAAGCTTGGCTGTTAACGGTTCCCTGGTGCTTTCTCCATGGCAACACCTCTACCAATCAGACTCCACTTGTCAACCAATCAGCATTCTCTTTTCATGCAGTATAGATTGATGTTCACTTTACAATTGATACTCTTGTATATATGTCCTGATGAGTACAAAATTAAAAGCTTTGACATCATGTCTCTTTTTCAGCAATATTCACGTTCTGTACGCAGAACAACTATTAACATGACAATTATAGATTAACAGCCAAAACCCATGATTGGTGGTGGACACATATTTTCTTACTTGAAAATCACCAATTGTATTCTTAATTTTTTTGAGTAAGGGTTTGAATTCCTATCTTTTTTTTTGTGCCATGTCACTTAAGCTAATTGCTAGGAAATGTCTAAGTGTAGTCTGCGGCACTCTCCCCTTTCAACTTGCCCTCCACACATCATCTAAGGCAAACTGGAGTTCAATTTTTATGTAGCAACTGGCCTACATTCTATGATGTAATTGGGATCACGGAGTCCTGGCTCCATGGTGACCGAGGATGGGAACTCAACATCCAGGGGTATTCAATATTCAGGAAAGATAGAAGGAAAGGAAAGGGAGATGGGGTAGCTTTGCAGGTTAAAGAGGAGATTAACGCAATAGTAAGGAAGGACATCAGCCTGGATGATGTGAAATTTGTATGGGTGGAGCTGCGGAACACCAAAGGGCAAAAAACATTAGTAAGAGTTGTGTACAGACCACCAAACAGGAGATGTGAGGTTGGGGATGGCAACAAACAGGAAAGTAGAGAGGCATGCAGCAAGGGTACAGCAATTATTATGGGCGACTACAATTTGGATATTGATTGGGCTAATTAAATGGGTAGCAATGAGATGGAAGAGGATTTCCTGGAATGTATAAGGGATTGTTTTCTCGACCAATATGTTGAGGAACCAACTAAAGAGCAGGCCATCCTAGGCTGGGTATTGTGCAATGAGAGAGGATTAATTAGCAACGTTGTGGTGCAAGATTCTTTAGGGAAGAGTGATCATAATATGTAGAATTTTTCATTAAGATGGAGAGTGATACAGTTAAGTCTGAGACTAGGGTCCTGAACTTAAAGAAAGCTAACTTTGATGCTATGAGATGTGCATTGGCTAGGATCAGCTGGTAAAGGATACTTATGGGATTAGAACATAGAACATTACAGCGAAGTACAGGCCCTTCGGCCCTCGATGTTGCGCTGACCTGTGAAACCATCTGAAGCCTATCTGACCTACACTATTCCATTTTCATCCATATGTCTATCCAGTGACCACTTAAATGCCCTTAAAGTTGGCGAGTCTACTACTGTTGCAGGCAGGGCATTCCACACCCCTACTACACTCTGAGTAAAGAAACTGCCTCTGACATCTGTCCTATATCTACCACCCCTCAATTTAAAGCTATGTCCCCTCGTGTTGGTCATCACCATCCGAGGAAAAAGACTCTCACTGTCCACCCTATCTAACCCTCTGACTATCTTACATGTCTCTATTAAGTCACCTCTCAGCCTTCTCCTCTCTAACGAAAACAACCTCAAGTCCCTGAGCCTTTCCTCGTAAGACCTTCCCTCCATACCAGGTAACATCCTAGTAAATCTCCTCTGAACCTTTTCCAAAGCTTCCACATCCTTCCTATAATGTGGTGACCAGAACTGCACGCAGTACTCCAGGTGCGGCCGCACCAGAGTTATATACAGCTGCAGCATGACCTTGTGGCTCCGAAACTCAATCCCCCTGCTGATAAAGGCTAGCACACCACATGCCTTCTTAACAGCCCTATTAACCTGGGTGGCAACTTTCAGGGATTTATGTACCTGGATGCCGAGATCTCTCTGTTCATCTACACTACCAAGAATCTTGCCATTAGCCCAGTACTCTGCATTCCTGTTACTCCTTCCAAAGTGAACCACCTCACACTTTTCCGCATTAAACTCCATCTGCCACCTCTCAGCCCAGCTCTGCAGCTTATCTATGTCCCTCTGTATCCTATAACATCCTTCAGCACTATCCACAATTCCACCGACCTTCGTGTCATCTGCAAATTTACTAACCCATCCTTCTACACCCTCTTCCAGGTCATTTATAAAAATGACAAACGGCAGTGGCCCCAAAACAGATCCTTGCGGTACACCACTAGTAACTGAACTCCAGGATGAACATTTGCCGTCAACCACCACCCTCTGTCTTCTTTCAGCTAGCCAATTACTGATCCAAACCGCTAAATCACCTTCAATCCCATACTTCCTTATTTTCTGCAATAGCCTACCGTGGGGAACCTTATCAAACGCCTTACTGAAATCCACATACACATCAACCGCTTTACCCTCATCCACCTGTTTGGTCACCTTCTCAAAAAACTCAATAAGGTTTGTGAGGCATGACCTACCCTTCACAAAACCGTGTTGACTATCGCTAATCAACTTGTTCTTTTCAAGATGATTATAAACCATATCTCTTATAACCTGTTCCAACATTTTACCCACAACCGAAGTAAGGCTCACAGGTCTATAATTACCAGGGTTGTCTCTACTCCCCTTCTTGAACAAGGGGACAACATTTGCTATCCTCCAGTCTTCCGGCACTATTCCTGTCGACAAAGACGACATAAAGATCAAGGACAAAGGCTCTGCAATCTCCTCCCTGGCTTCCCAGAGAATCCTAGGATAAATCCCATCTGGCCCAGGGGACTTATCTATTTTGACATTTTCCAAAATTGCTAACACCTCCTCCTTTTGAACCCCAATTCCATCTAGCCTGGTCGACTGAACCTGAGTATTCTCCTCGACAACATTGTCTTTCTCCAGTGTAAACACTGACGAAAAATATCCATTTAACGCTTCCCCAATCTCCTCTGATTCCACACACAACTTTCCACTACTATCCTTAATTGGCCCTAATCTTACTCTAGTCATTCTTTTGTTCTTGATATACCTATAGAAAGCCTTAGGGTTTTCCTTGATCCTATCCGCCAACGACTTTTCATGTCCTCTCCTCGCTCTTCTTAACTCTCCCTTTAGGTCCTTCCTGGCTAACTTGTAACTCTCAAGTGCCCTAACTGAGCCTTCATGTCTCATCCTAACATAAGCCTTCTTCTTCCTCTTGACAAGTGCTTCAACTTCCTTAGTAAACCACGGTTCCCTTGCTCGACAACTTCCTCCCTGCCTGACAGGTACATACTTATCAAGGACATGCAGTAGCTGTTCCTTGAAAAAGCTCCACATTTCGATTGTACCCATCCCCTGCAGTTTCCTTCCCCATCCTATACATCCTAAATCTTGCCGAATAGCATCATAATTGCCTTTCCCCCAGCTATAATTCTTGCCTTGCGGCAAGGCAACCATGGTTGATGGTGGATAGGCAATGGCAGACATTTAAAGAATACATGGATGAACTTCAACAATTGTACATCCTTGTCTGGCATAAGAGTAAGACGGGGAAGGTGGCTCAAACATGGCTAACAAGGGAAATCAGGGATATTGTTGAAGCCAAAGAGGAGCATATAAATTGGCCAGAAAAAAGCAGCAAGCCTGAGGACAGGGATAAATTTAAAGAGGACAAAAGGGTTTAATTCAGAAGGGGAAAATAGAGTATGCTTGCAGAAAACATAAAAACTGACTGCAAAAGCTTCCATAGATATGTGAAGAGAAAAAGACTGGTGAAGAGAAAGACTGGTGAAAACAAATGTAGGTCCCTTACAGTTAGAATCAGGTGAATTCATAATGGGCAACAAAGAGATGGCAGACCAGATGAACAAATACTTTGGATCTGTCTTCACGAAGGAGGAAACAAATAATCTTCCGGAAATATTAGGGGACTGAAGGCCTCGCATAAAGGAGGAACTGAAGGAAATCCTGATTAGTGAGGAAATTGTACTGGGGAAATTGATGGGATTTAAACCCGATAAGTCTCCAGGGCGTAATGCTGTGCATCCCAGAGTACTTGAGGAAGAGTCCCGGGAAACATTGGATGCGTGGTTGATCAGTTTCCAGCATGCTATAGACTCTGGAAGAGTTCCAATGGATTGAAGGGTAGTTAATGTAATCCCACTTTTTAAAAAAAAGGAGGGAGAGAGAAAACGGGAAATTATAGACCAGTTAGCCTGACATTGGTGGTGGGGAAAATGCTGGAGTCAATTATTAAGAATGAAATAACTGAGCATTTGTAAAGCGGGGACAGGATCGGTCCAGGTCAGCATTGATTCACTAATAGGAAACCATGTCCGACAAATCTTCTGGAATCTTTTGAGGATGTGACCGGTAGAGTGGATAAAGCTGAACCAGTGGATGTTGTGTACCTGGACTTCCCAAAAGGTCTTTGACAAGGTCCCACCACAAAATATCAGTGAGCAAAATTAAAGCTTATGGTATTGGGGGTAATGTTTTGACGTGGATAGAGAACTGGTTGGCAGGCAGGAAGCAGAGAGTGGAAATAAACGGTCCTTTACAGAACTGGCAGGCAATGACTAGTGGGGTATGGCAGGGTTCAGTGCTGGGACCCCAGCTGTTCGCAATGTATATTAATGATTTGGATAAGGGAATTGCATGCAATATCTCCAAATTTGCAGACTACACCAAGCTGAGCGGCAATGTGTGCTATGAAGAGGATGTAGAGAGGCTGAAGGGTGACTTGGAGTGGGCAAATACTTGGCAAATGCAATATAATCTGGGTAAATGTGAGGTTTTGGTGGCAAAAAAAAGGAAGGCAGATTTTCTGAATGATGGCAGTTTAGGAAAAGAGGAAGTGCAACGAGACCTGGGTGTCATTGCGGAACAGTCACTGAAGGTTGACATGCAGGTACAGCAGGCGATGAGGAAAGCTAATGACATTCTGGCTTTCATAGCGAGAGGATTTGAGCAGAGGAGTAGGGATGTCTTGCTGCAGTTATACAGGATCTTGGTGAGGCCACACCTTGAGTATTGTGTGCAGTTTTGGTTTCCAGTTTGAGGAAAGACAGTCTCTCTGTTGAGAGTGTCCAGCAAAAGTTCACCAGATTAATTCCCGGAATGGCAGGACTGACATACGAAGAAAGACTGGATCAACTGGACTTGTACTCACTGGAGTTTAGAAGAATGAGAGGGGATCTCATCAAAACATATAAAATTGCGATGGGACTGGAGAGGCTAGATGCAGGAAGAATGTTCCCGATGTTGGCGATGTCCAGAACTAGGGGGGTCACAGCCTAAGAATAAAGGGTAAGCTATTCAGGACCGAGATGAAGAACAACTTCTTCTCTCAGAGAGTTGTGAACTTGTGGAATTATCTACCACAAAAAGCTGTTGGGGCCGGTTCGTTGGATATATTCAAGAGGGAGCTGGACGTGGCCCTTTCGGCTAAAGGGATCAAGGTGTATGGCGAGAAAGTGGGAGTAGTATACTGAATTTGCATGATCAGCTATGATCATATCGAATGATGGTGCAGGCCCGAATGGCCTACACCTGCACCTATTTTCTAAGTTTCTATCATTGCTTTGGAGTAATGCATCAATTCTCTAATATGCTCCTTTCCATTTTAAAAATGAACATTTTCATTCAACAGGGGAAATTAATTGTGCTGGCCTCCCTCCGGGAGTTTATCTTCCTCCCTCCTTATCCCCGATCTGTTGCCATCCTCCCCGTCACCTCCACTCTTTCCTGTGCACGGCTGCCCTCACCCCTTCCTTCCTGTAAACTAATGCTCCTGCTCAAAGTGAGGCAGTACAGTCCTGCGCGAAAATTGTCCATGGCCGTAACTTTCCTTTACTGTCCCTGCGAGTACCTCACTGCTGCTTTGTTTGCCTTCTGTCTCGGCCATTCACCCGCACGAACTCTTCCGCCTCTGCCAGGATGGTGAAATAGTGTTCTTTATTCTGGAATGTCAGCCAGAGCCTGGCTGGGAATAACATGCCGAATTGTATACTGTTGTTGTACAGGGGCTGACTTCACGTGGTTAAACTCAGCTCTGCGCTTTGCTATATCTGCCCCAATGTCTTGGCACACCCGTATTCTTTGTCCTTCCAAGCTGCTCGCTTTGGTCTGCCAAGCCCAACACAGGATCCTCTCCCGATCCTGGTACCTGTGTAACCTGCCGATTATAGCCCTTGGCTGTTTCCTGGCCTTGGACTTCAGTCGGAGCAACCTGTGGGCCCTGTCGATCTTCGGTGGCTTGGGGAAGTTGTTCCTGCCAACCAAGTTACCCAGCATCTGGGCCACATAGTAATCGGGTCTGTGCCCTCAATCTCCTCTGGCAGGCCCACTATTCAAATATTCTGCCACTGAGACCGGTTCTCCTGGTCCTTGACCTTCCCCTTCAAGCTCCCTTGGGTCACCACCAATCTTTTCATCTCTGATTTCAGAGCGATGATCCAGTCGCTCTGGTCAGTTGATGCCTTTTCGAGCTCCCTATCTTTCCCTGAGCCTCCAGTTTCTTCCCCAACCCATCGAGGCTGTCTGCATGGCGACATGTGCCTCCACCACTTTGATCTGCAATTTCATTGCGGTCAATTCCTTGGTTAGGAATGTCTTCCATCCCTCTCCAGGTGGTTAGGGGATGGCTGGGAACCCCTCACCTCGTGGATCCGCTGACTAGCTTGCTTGCTGCTCCTGCCCTTTTCCATCGCTTCAGACTTCCCTCAGGTCTCTTGAACTACTGCTTGCTGGTATTATGCTCTTCTTCTCTGCCTTGTCTGTTCACGAGTTGAACAAGTCCGAATTCTCCGGCTAAATCTGGCTAACAGTGCCTATTATACTGTATTCTGGAGGAGAGCCACCTGTTGTGCGACTGCTCAGCACATCTCTGTCACGAAGTCTCCACAATAGCACAATTAAATATATCCATGGAATTGTATTTTGTGTCTTCATTAAAAACTATTTGAAAGTCCAGACTCTTCCAAAAGCTTGGGCTTCAACTTAATACTTTTTGGCTCAGTTTTGATTATGTGGTCTGAATTGCAAAGTTTATAATTTTCCAGAATGCACCAGTGTGTTCACCAGGGGCTCAATTTCAATTGCTGGTGGGGTCAAGTTTGAGTGCAAGCAGGCATGGAAAATCATGCACTCGGTTGGTGTCACTGGTCCCTGGAGCCTCTATGACATGTTTTGGGGGAACGGCGGGGGAGTCATCAACTAGCAAGCCTCCAATTAGTTGTTACTTAGGTTTGTTGTAGACCTTGTTATGAGAAAAAGAACATAAGATCTTGGAACAGGAGTAGGCCATCTGATGCCTCAAGCCCGCTCCGCCATTCAATAAGATCATGGCTGATCTTTTTGTGGACTCAGCTCCACTTACCTGCCCGCTCACCATGCCCCTTAATTCCTTTACTGTTCAAAAATCTATCTACCTTTGCCTTAAAAACATTTAACGGGATAGCCTCAACTGCTTCACTGGGCAGGGGATTCCACAGATTCACAACCCTTTGGGTGAAGAAGTTCCTACTCAACTCAGTTCTGAATCTGCTCCCTCTTATTTTGAGGCTATGCCCCTAGTTCTAGTTTCACCTCCAAGTGGTAACAACCTCCCTGCTTCTATCCAATCTGATCCCTTCATAACTTTATATGTTTCTGTAAGATCCCCCCCTCATTCTTCTAAATTCCAATGAGTATATTCCCAGTTTACTTAGTCTCTCCTCATAAGCTAATCCTCTCAACTGCGGAATCAATCTAGCGAATCTCCTGTGCACACCCTCCATTGCCAGTACATCCTTTCTCAAGTAAGGAGACCAAATATGTACACAGAACTCCAGGTGTGGCCTCACCAGCACCCTCTACAGCTGCAACATAACCTCTGTTTTTAAACTCCATCCCTCTAGGACACAATTCCATTTGCCTTCTTAATTACTTGTTGCACCTGCAAACCAACTTTTTGAAACTCATGCTCAAGGACTGTACTGATCTATTTCAAATTTAGCACTGATTTCTTAACCAGCCAATCAGATCACAGCTTCCCTGTTACGTCACCTTTTCAGTTGTTTTTTCAGCTCAGAGGAATGCCCGAGGTCACTAACTGAATATACTTAATACTCACTGCTCTGCCCTCCGAGACTGCTCCCTGGAAACAAGGCTGCAAATCCTCGAGGTAAGTTTATATACTCACCATTCTGCCCTCCGAGACTGCACCCTGGAAACAAGGCCGTACATCCCCAAGGCAAGTTTATATACTCACCACTCTGCCCCCCGAGACTGCTCCCTGGAAACAAGGCCGCAAATCCCCGAGTTAAGTTTATATACTCACCACTCTGCCCCCCGAGCCTGCTCCCTGGAAACAAGGCCGTACATCCCCAAGGCAAGTTTATATATTCACCACTCTGCCCCCCCGAGCCTGCTCCCTGGAAACAAGGCCGTGTATCCCCAAGGTAAGTTTATATACTCACCACTCTGCCCCCCGAGCCTGCTCCCTGGAAACAAGGCCGTGTATCCGCAAGGTAAGTTTATATACTCACTGCTCTGCCCTCCGAGACTTCTCCCTGGAAACAAGGCCGTGTATCCGCAAGGTAAGTTTATATACTCACCACTCTGCCCCCCGAGACTGCACCCTAGAAACAAGGCCGTGTATCCGCAAGGTAAGTTTATATACTCACCACTCTGCCCCCCGAGACTGCACCCTAGAAACAAGGCCGTGAATCCCCAAGGTAAGTTTATATACTCACCACTCTGCCCCCCGAGACTGCACCCTAGAAACAAGGCCGTGAATCTCCAAGGTAAGTTTATATACTCACCACTCTGCCCTCTGAGACTACACTCTGGAAACAAGGCCATGAATCCCCGAGGTAAGTTTATATACTCACCGCTCTGCCCCCCGAGACTGCACCCTGGAAACAAGGCCACGAATCCCCGAGGTAAATTTATATACTCACCGCTCTGGCCCCCGAGACTGCACCCTGGAAACAAGGCCGCGTATCCCCAAGGTAAGTTTATATACTCACCGCTCTGCCCCCCGAGACTGCACCCTGGAAACAAGGCCACGAATCCCCATGGTAAGTTTATATACTCACCGTTCTGCCCTTCACGTTTGCACCTGGAAACAAGGCTGCGAATCTCCGGGGTAAGTAACTTTATATTCTCTGCTCTGAGACTGCTCCCTGGAAACAAGACTGAATGGGGAGCAACTGATAGCAATTTTCAAATGGCTCCCACTGGGAACATGGAGGGTCTGTCAGGAACATAATGGGGAGCCATAAGTGCTCGTAACTACAGTGTTGAAAAGCTGCAGAAAAAGAGTGAGTGAATCTTAGCTGTTAATGCAGTGGCACAAAGCTGCCATTGCTAGGTCTGAGAAGCTTGATTTTGTGACGAGGGTATGTCTGGGTTCTTGAGGAACATAAGGCTGCTTGCATCTGTGGTTACCTCTAGTCTTGCCTATTCTGTCTGGCTTTCTATATCTCTTTGTCCAAATGGAGGGAGGAGTATAGCTCTCCTGTCCACCAAAGCTTCATCAGGTCTTCAAGGGTGACATCAAAAAAACATGGGCCCACCTGGGTGTGGCTGCCCAAAATATTGCTGGCCCTCTGCTCTCTGGTCATCCATTTTCAAAGGTTATGGTAAACCCAGTCCTGGCTATAATTTGCATTTAAAATTATATCTGTGTTTAGATCCTGCCTCTGTCTGATCCCCCTAATTGGGTGCTGAACTCACTTCCGGGACAATTAGTGGCAGTACAGTAGCACAGTGGGTAGAATTATCACTTCATAACTCCAGGGTCCCAGGTTCGATTCCCGGCTTGGATCACTGGCTGTGTGCAGTCTGCACGTTCTCCTTGTGTCCGCATGGGTTTCCTCCGGGTGTTCCGCTTTCCTCCCAAAAGATGTGCTGTTAGGTAATTTGGACATTCTGAATTCTCCCTCTGTGTATCTGAACAGACGCCGGATTGTGGCGACTAGGGGCTTTTCACAGTAACTTCATTGCAGGGTTTTTCACAGTAACTTCATTGCAGTGTTAATGTAAGCCGATTTGTGAAATAAAGATAATTAATTACATTTTAGTGGGTATAGGTTTTAAAATTGCATGCGTCACTGGGGTTGATGGGGTGTCGGGTTGGGATTTGGAAATGCCCTGAGCACTGGGCTCCCAAACCCAAAATGAAAACTCGCCCCAGTGAGTTATGTTCAATTTCTAGATGAGCTAAACGTTGGCTCCTATTCCACAATTCTAACAAACCCCGTGCTCTCCTCCATAATGAAAATTGATTTCCCAGGTTCATAACCACACTACAGTACTCTCAAACTTCAAAATTCCACTTCAGTACAATCCTCAAGTGCAACCACGCTGGGCTGCTACCTTTGCAATTAAGAAATGGAAGTAGAAATTTCTCTTTCTTTTTCTTCTATTTTTTATTCATCAGATATGATTTCTATTTGATGCATTTTACATATCATGCTGCTGAGTATTTTCAGTTTTAAAGTAGGGAAGAATAAAATTGAAATACATTGGTGAAGGAATGCATTTAAAATGAAGGCCGTTCATTTAGTTTTAATATAATAATAGTCGTGAAATTCAATCTCAAAAGCATTATTAAAGTACTCAGAATGCCTTTGAATGTACATTTTCTGTCAACTTTTTAACCACTATAAATTAGATTATTAAAAAAATGTATCCAGCTCCACATTTAAAAAGGAGACCTGCAATGCAAACTTGTCTCTCTATAATTATTCCTTCCTGCCATGAAGCCACTGCGGTGCTACAGTTTACCTAAGCAGTTTCGATTTCAAATTTTGTTCACTGGAATTTCTACTGAAAATATATAAAGGATGAAATAAAGAACTATAAAAAAAGTTTACCTGGCATTCACAGACTTTTGGGGGAAGAGAGTTTCAGATTTCCATTACTCTTTGTGTGAAATCAATTTTTTTCACTATAAGTTCCTACATCTGCAACCATAATAGACGCTGGTTGTACAAACTTGTCAGCTTGTAATTATACTGTTCTGCCAGTTGTGGCTTCAGCTTTACATTTGCTGCTCCTCAACGTGCACTGTTCAGAGAACGTCTATGCTCCAATCTATTCTACTTTCCTGCTTCCCAAATTACCATGATTTCTCCTGTTTAACTGTAAAATGTAACCAGATAAAATCAAAGTTTTATATAAAGAAAATACAGAATACATGACTTTTAAACGCGGACATAATTAATCTGTTTCTTGATCAAATTATTCCCCACCTCCTCTAACCCCAACTTCATTTGAAAGTTATGCTTGGTCTCAACTGTGTGTGTAATACCAGGGTATCAAGTAGTACAATTTATCCAGAGAGAAAATGAAGAATAAAAAGTACTCTCCAAAATTTCATTCTCCTTTAAGCAAGCTGCTGTCAGTGGTTCTACTCTTTTCCAAAGAGTGCGAGAATAAAGTTCCTGCAGGCTGCAATCAATTAGAAATCAATACAAACTCCCACTTTAACATTGAGTCTTACGGTAAAAGTTACATCTTGTTGAATAAGGTGTAACTGGATTTTAAGCTGCATACTAAGCTCATAATTATTAGTGAACAACCCCTCTGGCCATGAAAAGCTAATTTTATATTTGTGGAATGCCACATTTCCACATTAAGATAAATAAACTCCACACATTTTTGAGGTTCCAATCTTTATTTTGCTCATGGTGAAATTATATTAAAAAGTAAAGGGTAATCATAGCTTTGAACTTCTTTATTTTAACTTTCTGGGTATTGTCTGTGAGCATTTCTCAAAGCGATTGGCTGCTTTAGGTGCTCGGTGACATTACTATTTTTGGATGCCTAGAGATCTGTCTTCGATATGTCTTCATGTACAACTTTTTTTGAGATCAGCAGCGAGTTGTATATTTTACCACTAACCCCAAAATCTGGGGCGCGATTCTCCGATGCCGCGCGGCATCGGGAAAGCCGTTGTGAACTCGGCCCCGTTCACGAGCGATTCTGGCCCCGGAAATGGGCTAGGAGCGGGGCCACGGGAAACACGTGGGGGGTGACGTCTGAAGGCAGCGACGCCAAATGACGCCGCTCCGCGTTGTAAAAGGGCGCGAGCGACGACAACAAGGGAGGGGGTGAAAATGACGAAGCCACGGAGGGCCGCCCCGAGGTTCGGTGAGACTGACCTCGAGACCCTCCTCGATGACGTGGAGCAGCGCAGGGGCATATGCCCAAGAGGAGGGCATCGCCACCCTTCCAGCGTTGTGCGACGGGCCTGGTGTGAGGTGGGCACGGCAGTCAGTGCTGTGGGGCAGACCCCTCGGTCTGGGGAGCAGTGCCGCAAGACGCTCCACGACCTCACCAGGGTTGCCAGGGTAAGTGCCACGAGGGTGCCCCCCCCCCCATGTCCCTCATCCACCTCCCTCCCCGGGCATGAGAGGGAGGGGGAGAGGGGGGGCAAGAGTGAGTGGAGGGTGGTTAACAAAGTTGTCACAGACCCACATGAGCGCTGCGACCCCTGGAGAGATGCCATGGTGTAGGTGCAACTTTCCCCTAACCTGTGCCAATATCTGAACGCCCGAATGATACCTGAGGAATTGTAATGATCTATCTATGCCCCCCCCCAACAGAACAAGACTGCTCACAACAGCCGGGAGTGGAACAGGACCGGAGGGGGTTCAGCCATCATGCACCCCCTGACAGTGTTTGAACAGAGGACACTGGACCTTGCTGGGGGATCTGCCACCCAGGAGGTCGCGCAATGCGAGTTGGAGGTGCAGAACCAAGTAAGACAACCCTGCATGACAACCCCCCCCCCCCCCCCCCCCCCAGCCCATCCTCTGTGCCCTCACACTCCGCCCACTGGACCCCCCATCCTCTGTGCCCTCACACTCTACCCACTGGACCATCCAACGCCCGGCCGAGCGTGTCTAGCTAACCCCGTATTATTCTGTTCCCTACAGCGTGCTGACGAACGTCCAGTGCTGTCTGCTGCCACACACAGACGCCCATCCGCCACGACCACCGCATCCAGCTGACGGTCAGACGTTTCCCGGGTTCCTGGATTTACTTGACCCACCTGGACAGCCGATGCATTTTGAAACCCAGGGACACAATGCCGGGATGAGGGCTGTCTTCCAGCAGCTGCAGAAGCAGTTAGAGGAGTCAAATCGCGTCCAGGAGCAGGGAGCGGTGCCGCTCATGGCAGCCACCCAGGCCAACACCGCATGGGTGGCATCCGCGGTCGAGGCAATGGGTGAAACGGTTTCCGCCATGGGTCAGGTTCTGCAAGGCATTGGGCTTAATGTGCACGCGTCATCCATGGCCCTGAAGAGGGTTGCCGTCTCACAGGCAGCAATGTACCAGAGCCAACATTTAAAAAATTTTTAAAAAAAAATTTAACACAAATTTGTAACATTTACAGAGAGAAAAATGGCCCTGTGCAAAGAGCCTTAACATAGTGAAAACGAACAGTGGGAAAGAATAAACATGTTAATAAAGCACGTCCCCTGCCAGCTCTGTTTGCCCACCCCCCCGGGCCTTCCCTGCCCCCCGAGGCCTGACCTGCCAGGTCAGCCCTGCGCTTGGCCCTAGCCCGCCCCGCCCCGGACTTTCCCTGGTGCCCCCTGACCTACGCTAGCTACGCTGACCCCTGCCCTTGGCACCTGCCTGTCTCCCGTCCGAGCGCTCAGGCCCTCCCCCCACACATCAGGGACCCATTAACCTAATTGTATCCTACCGTGCCCTTTCAAGTCCCTTAACCAGCCCCTAGCCCATCCCCCTATCAGAGGCCCCAATCTCCCGCTAAAAGGTACCAAGTGCAGGGCCCCCTTTGCAGGGCCCCTCTCCTCCTCCCCCCCCCCCCCCCCCCCCCCCCCGTTGCAATACCCCCAAAACACCACGCCCTCCAGTCCCCACTCTCTGTCCAGACTGAAAACAATCTTGGATGAAACATTACAGTACAGGATAGTTTAACAAACCACCACCACACAGAAGCTCTGAGAGCCCAGTGTCCTTTAGTTCAAGTCCAGCTTCTTCTTTTATTAAAAGTCCACACCTAATCACAGCAAATTAAGTTAACAGCCCGCCGCCACTGTACAGCACTGAAAGAACTAAGTGCCCATTAGTTCAAGTCCAGTTTCTTATATTTAATAACAGTCCAAACCTGTTCTGGTGTCTCAAAGTAGTAGTGGAGTTACTCAAACGTAACCCAAAGCTTTGCAGGATACAGCATTCCAAACCTCACCTCCTTTTTGTAGAGGGCTGCCTTTACCTTGATGAATCCTGCACGCCTCTTGGCCAGCTCCGTTCCCAAGTCCTGGTAAATGCGCACCTCGCAGTTCTCCCATCTGCTGCTCCTCTCCGCCTTGGCCCATCGCAGCACACGTTCCCTGTCAGCAAGCCGGTGAAAGCGGACCACCAAGGCCCTCGGTCGGTCGCCCATCCTGGGCTTCCTTGCCCCATCCAACTCCAGGGGTTGAGGGAAGGCCTCCGGTCCCATCAGCGCCTCAAGCATACCCGTCACGTATGCGCCTACATCCGACCCCTCGCAGCCCTTGGGGAGGCCAATGATCCTTAAATTCTGCCTCCTGGCTCTGTTCCCCAGCTCTTCAAGCTGCTCCTGCATCCTCTTCTGTCGGGCGTTCAGCTCCTCCACTTCGTGCTCCAGCTCCGTTACCGTGTCCACCTGGCTGGAGAGCTTCACCTCGACCTCCCTGAGCGCCTTCCCTTGTACCTCCTGTGTCTCGACCATTCGGTCCATCACCGTTCTCATCGGGTCCAGCGTGTCCCTCCTGAGCTCGGCGAAGCAGTTCTTGAAGAACTCCATCTGTTGCTCCCTTGGCCAGTGAGCCTGCGCTTCCCGGTCCCTGCCGTCCGCCATGCTTGGCCGCCCGGTCTGCACCAGAGCCAACATGACATTGCCGGCGCGCTACGGACCCTGGCCGAGTCTCAGCAGGTCATGGCCCAGTCCCAGCATGCCATGGCACAGTCCCAGAATTCAGTCGCGGAGAGCATCGACCGCCTGACGCTCGTGCTGGATGGCGTTGCACACTCACAGGTTGAGGTCGCACAGTCCCTGGCGGGAATGTCTCACTCCCTGGACTCCGTCTTAGCGAACCTTCGGACCCTGGTCGATACGGTTGAGGCCTCCAGGACTGGCAGCGCCAGGTGTCGATGGGGCGACGGGGCACCTCCCCACTCGCACCTCCGTCCCACAGTGAGGCCCGGGAGCCACCGGGCTCCCCGAGGGAGGTGGTGGTTCTGGGGCCCGTCCCATTAACTCCATCACGGGACGTCCCTGAACACTCGGCCTCCCCCCGTCCCATCCCTGGTGCATCGGGTGGGCAGCGGGCAGAGCAGGGTGGCACCACGTCATCCGAAACGCCCGCAGAGCAGCCTGGCCCATCAAGGCCGGGTCGCCCCAGGAAACGAGTGCCGACGTGGAGACATGTCGCGGGGCGCGATTCTCAGCAGTCAGCCTCCACTCCTGCTGTACCATCTGGGGGTTCACTTAGACGTAGTGGTAGGGCCCGTAAGGCAATGAAGAAGGACACATAGTAAGTTGGCACTAGGGCATCTGTACTTAATATTCACCATTAAACTCACTGTTGCACCTAACTTGTAAGACTGTGTGATTTTTCCGTTGCCACGGGGATCGTGATGGTGACTGAGTGTCGCTGGGGTTGATGAGCGGTGAAACTTCGGTGCCGGGTGTGCAGTCCCTTCCCCCCCACCCCCTCCCACAGCTACCCCACGCGGGCACGTGATGGAGTGTTCCTGACGAACTCAGCGACCACCGAGATGGATGGATCAGCTATTGCCATGAGTCAGACTTTGTCTAACTATTCTGAGCTCACAGCTCATCGCAGAGCGGGCTGTCATCATTCAACATGGCACTGATCAAACCCGCTGACACAGCCATCAATGTCGTGCCATACCGTTGTGCCGCAGTGGTAAGGGTGATCTCGAAGTGCAGCAGTGTACATAGAGCGGGGGTCCGGGGAGTGGTGGTGGTGGGAGTTGTGTGCTGACCGTCTGCCCCCAACGCACCACCAACCTCCTCCACCTCCGTGTTGGCACCACTGCCAGTGGCTTCTCACTCCGACTCCTCCACCGGGGCATCTCCCCTCTGCATTGCAATATTGTGCGAGCGACCCTCTCAGGCTGGTACTGCAGGGCCCCTCCGGAGCGAATCGCATTTTCAGAAGACCAAAGCAGCGCTTCACCACACCCCTGGTTGCTGCATGGGCCTCATTGTAAAGGGTCTCCGCGTTGGTCTGAGGCCTCCGTATAGGCGTCATCAGCCAAGACCTCAGTGGATAACCTCTGTCGCCCAGCAACCAGCCCCTCAGCCGGGGGGGGGTGGGGGGGGGGGGGGGGGGAGAGAGGGGGGGGGGGTCCCTCAAACATAGCAGGGATGAATGACTGCGCAAGAATGTACGCATCATACACACTCCCAGGGAACCTTGCGCACACGTGCATGATCTTCATGTGGGGGTCGCATACCACCTGGATGGATGTTCATGGAGTATGTCCCCCTCCTGTTTTTGAACACTTACCTGTTGCCTAAATGGACCTAAACTCCATTGGAGTTTTAAAAAATGAGAGATGATCTTACTGAAGCAACAAAATCCTGAGGGAACTTGAAAGAGGTTAACATTGACCAGAAACTGAACTGGACCAGCCATATAAGTATTTCAGCTACTAGAGCAGGTCAGAGGTTGGTAATTCTGTGGTGAGTAACTCCTGACTCCCCCAAAACCTATCCATCATCTGCAAAGCACAAGTCGGGAGTGTGATGGAATATTCTAAATTTGCCTGAAAGAGGGCAGTTCCAACAACACTCAAGAAACGTGACACCATCCAGGACAAAACAGCCCACTTGAATGGCAGTCCTCCACCACCAATGCACAGTGGTAGCAGTGTGTGCCACCTACAAGATACCCTGCAACAGTTCACCAAGGCTCCTCCGACAGCATATTCCAAATCTGCAACCTCTACCATCTGGATGGACAAGGGCAGAAGATGTATGGGAACCCCCACCAGCTGAAAGCTTCCCTCCAAGCCACATGTCAACCTGACCTGGAACTATATTGCTGTTCCTGGGTCAACTTCCTTGAACCCCCTTTCTAACAGCATTGTGGATTTACCTATACCACATGGACTGCAGTGGTTCAAGATGGCAGCTCACCACCACCTTCAAGATTAATTAGGCTTTGGGCAATAAATGCTGGCTTAGCGAGCGATGCCCACATCCTGCAAATTAATTAGAAAATGCTGAAAGGATGTTTCCCTTTATTGAAGAGACTAGAACAAGGGAACACAGTTTAAAAGTAATTTCCTGTTTAAGATGGAGATGAGGGGAAATCTTTTTTCTCAGAAGGTGGTTAATCTGTGTAATTTTCTTCCTCAGGGAGAAATGGAAGTTGGGTCATAGAGTATTTTAAGGTTAAATTAGATAGATTGTTGATTGACATGGGATTCAAAGGCTATCGATGACAGATAGGAGAGTAGAGACCACAATGATCTTATCAAATGGCAGAGTGAGCTTGGGGAACCGAATGGCCTACTCCAGCTACTAATTCTATCAAGAGAGACTAAAGTCTGGGTCTGTATTCCTTGGGAGTTTAGAAGAGTGAGGGGTTTATATTCAAACATATAAGATCCTGAGAGGGCTTGACAGAGTAGATGGTGAGATATTGTCACTAATGGGAGTCTCAAAGAAGTTGACATAGCTACAAGATAAAGGGCTGGTCATTTAAAACTGAGGTGCATAGAAATGTCTTCTCGCAGAGGGCGGTGAACTTCTGGAATTTTCTGGAGGGTGGTGGAGGCTGGATCAGTGGAAATATTCAAAATGGAAATGGATAAATATTTGATAGATTGAGGAATTGAGGGCTATAGGGAAATGGCACAGAAAAGGAGTTGAAGCTGGCAAAGATCAGTCATGATAATACTGAATGCGGGGCAGGCTTGAAAGGCCTGGTGGCCTACTTCTGCTATTTCTTGTGTAATTCGTATTCTTGTCTGAGATAAATCTTCCTGTCATCTGCAAGACAGCTGCAGGCCCCATCATGACTGCCATCTGATTTGACCTCACGCACAATACTTAGGGCGAAATTCTCCCAAAACGGGAGAAATCGTCAAACTGCCGTAAAACCCGGGCGGGTTTTACGGCATCGCGCCCCTTCCCGACGGGGGACCGATTCTGGTCCCCCGTCGGGGCTAGCAGCCCGACCTCGGAGGCTCCGACAAGTCGGGCTTAACGAAAATCGTTAAGCCCGCTTGTCGGACTTAGCGCCGGCTGACGCGTCATATGACGTCAGCCGCGCATGCGCAGGTGGGAAGACTCCACCCGCGCATGCGCGGGTGACGTCATCGCGTTTTTGCGCGAAACCCGCGCATGCGCGGTCCGGGTTGCCCCTCAGCCGCCCCGCGTATTGATACTGCGGGGCGGCGGAAGGACAAATAGTGCGCGGGCATCGGGCCCGCTGCCCGCGATCGGTGGGCACCGATCGCGGGCCCATGGCACCCTTGGCACGGCCGTGGTACTGCCGTGCCAATCGGTGCCATGGTTATTTTTTTCCAGGTGGTCACGACGTTTTTACGAACGGCAGGACCAGGTGTGTTTGCCGTTCGTAAAAAGGTCGTAAAGGGCTGGGACTTCGGCCCTTCTAACAGCTGTGAATCGCTGCCGGCCGTAAAAAAACGGCGGCAGCGATTCGTGTCGGGATTTCGGCGGGGGGGGGGGGGGGGGGGGGGGAGAATAGCGGGGGGGCGTCAAAAAAGTCGGGAAGGCCCTCCCGCTATTCTCCCACCCGTCGTGGGGGGGGGGGGGGGGGGGGGAGAATTTCGCCCTTAGTTCCCACCTCCTCGTAGTGCTAGGCACTAACATTGACATCTGAATATTGCTTCACATGAGAAAATTCTTTGTGTTTGTACATGTGTAGATAAAACTGTAGTTGACTAAATCATTGGAGTGTAGATACTTTCTCCATTAAAATGGTCAAAGAATTGCATTTAAGCTGTCAAACATGGTAGATAGAAAAAGAATGTGGTAATTATACCAAATGGTGGTGGATAGAAAAGTGATAATATCTGCAGTGCAAGGCAATAAACAGCTCTCATGCAACTTACATGCCAAAGCAATATGCCAAGATGTTTAAAAATAAGCATATAAAACAATTATGCCAAGTACACTTTGTACCACCAGATAAGCTAATAATTCTTTAAAAATATTACATTGATGCTTAGAAAATTTTCCAGTAATAAACATTACTTCTTTTTTTAGAATTAAAATATATTTTCACCCTCCAGCAATAAGAGGAAGAAAATGAATTAAACACACACAAGGATAATCTGGAGGAGGGGATTTGGATGCATTATATATTGATGCTCTGATCCTAGTATTAACATATGACAGGAGTGAGATCTCCATGATGTATCAATGATAATATCTCAGTAACCTGTGAAAAGAAAAGCAGCAAAGCAAATAGTAAAGTTAGAGATCAAGGAAGATAGTAGGTAAGGATGGGCAATTTTTTTCTTCCAATTATAATCAATTTCTTTTAGGGCAGCACACTGGCACAGTGGTCAGCACTGCTGCCTCACGGCGCTGAGGTCCCGCATTCGATCCCGGCCCTGGGTAACTGTCTGTGTGGTGTTTGCACATTATCCCCATGTCTGCGTGGGTCTCACCTTCACAATCCAAAGATGAGCAGGATAGGTGGATTGGCCACACTAAATTGCCCCTTGGAAAAAAAAGAATTGGGCACTTTAAATTTATTAAAAAAGTAAAATAAAATAATTGATTTCTTTTTGCAACAAAATGATGCCAGATTTGGCAATATCATTTAATAACATGTAATTCGTATGATACACCTTCCAATTCAGAGAATACTCATTGACATTAATCACAAGCTTAAGGGTACTGACGAAAAGCAAACAGAATGTGGAATTAAGGCTCAGTGTGAGTAAGTGGACAGTATATTTTTCAAAAGAATGTACCTGTTGTATTGATTTTTGCCTTAAGTTTGCTCAATTCTATCTGGTCAATAGTACGAATCATTTAAAATGATCGGGTTGGTTGCTTGATTGTATAAGTGATATGATTAGCTGCTCTACAATTGATCGTTTTTTTCTGCAGCAACTGGGCTATTGTGAAATTTAAAAGAATACAAATTTGAATATATCAACAAGAAATTAATCCTGAACAGCAAAGAGACCAATTTCTTAAAACAAGACTGTAAAGTGAGATCGAGATTAGGACAGAGAGCAAACAGGAGCTTGGGGTTTCGGCAGGGGGCAAATTGGTGCAGGAATCACAGTCGGAGATCGGGTAACTGTGAATTGAAGGGGGGTTGTTGCTTGAAAGAGAAAGGTAGACTGGCATATAGAGGTTCAGGAATGGCACATGATGATCAGAAGCTGAAAACAGGTCTTGGAGGAAGGGAGTGAGTCGAAGGAAGTGTGGGTCGGTACAGGGAAAAGAGAGCGACTATGGATTTGGGTCTTGGATAGGGGAAGCGAGGGATGCTGGGGAATTGGGTGGGTGGAGAGGAATGATGTGGGATTGATGTGGGCCTAGCATCTCTTGTAGAGTTGGAAAAGATGACAGTAGCAACAGCATGGTGAGTAGGCACAACTCACAGAGGAACAGCCAGTAAATGAGTGAGTGAAATTTCAGAACCTTACTTTGGATAAACAGAAAGATTATTTCCATTCAATACACTTACTATGTTCAACATTACAAGCTCAATATATGGAAGAGATACAGGACCGCTTAGTACTACTAGTAGTTCATAGGAGGGTTGAGTACTGTGGCACTGGGCTATAGTAATGCTGCTGAATAGGACGGATCACTGCTGTTCCGCAACGCTCCACAGAAGAAAAACAAATCTTCACCATTCCCTTAGTGAGGTTATGCACTTTGGAAGGAGGAATGGAGGCATAGATTATTTTCTAAATGGGAAAATAGACATAGAATTTACAGTGCAGAAGGAGGCCATTCGGCCCATCAAGTCTGCACCGGCTCCTGGAAAGAGCACCCTACCCAAGGTTAACACCTCCACCCTATCCCTATAACCCAGTAACCCCACCCAACACAAAGGGCAAATTTGGGGACACTAAGGGCAATTTATCATGGCCAATCCACCTAACCTGCACATCTTTGGACTGTATATGGCTCTGGTCAGACCCCATTTGGAGTATTGTGAGCAGTTTTGGGCCCCATATCTAAGGAAGGATATGCTGGCCTTGGAAAGGGTCCAGAGAAGGTTCACAAGGATGATTGCTGGAATGAAGAGCTTGTTGTGTGAGGAACGGTTGACGACTCTGGATCTGTACTCATTGGAGTTTAGAAGGATGAGGGGGAATCTTATTGAAACTTACAGGATACTGCAAGGCCTGGATAGAGTGGACGTGGAGAGGATATTTCCACTTGTAGGAAAAACTAGAACCTGAGGACACAATCTCAGACTAAAGGGGTGATACTTTAAAACAGAGATGAGGAGGAATTTCTTCAGCCAGAGGGTGGTGAATCTGTGGAACTCTTTGCCACAGAAGGCTGTGGAGGCCAAATCACTGAGTGTCTTTAAGACAGTGATCGATAGGTTCTTGATTAATATGGGGATCAGGGGGTACGGGGAGAAGGCAGGAGATTGGGGATGAGAAAAATATCAGCCATGATTTGATTTGATTTATTATTGTCACATGTATTAGTATACAGTGAAAAGTGTTGTTTCTTGTATGCTATACAGACAACACATACTGTGCATGGGGAAGGAAGGAGAGACTACAGAATGTAATGTTACAGTCATAAATGGGATGCAGAGAAAAGATCAACTTAATACGAGGTAGGTCCATTCAAAAGCCTGATGGCAGCAGGGAAGAAGCTGTCCCTGAGTCGATTGGTACGTGACCTCAAACTTTTGTATCTTTTTCCTGACGGAAGAAGGTGGAAGAGAGTATGTCCAGGGTGCGTGGGGTCCTTAATGATGCTGGTTGCCTTTCCGAGGCAGCGGGAATTATAGATAGAGTCAATGGATGGGAGGCTGGTTTGCGTGATGGACTGGGCTACATTCACAACCTTTTGTAGTTTCCTGTGGTCTTGGGCAGAGCAGGAACCATACCAAGCTGTGATATAACCAGAAAGAATAGCTGACATGCCAAATTTCCTTAATCTTCTGAGAAAGTAGATTCATTGGTGGGCATTCCTAACTATATTGTCGGCATAGGGAGACCAGGACAGGTTTTTGGTAATCTGGACACCTAAAGACTTGAAGCTCTCCACCCTTTCTACTTCATTCCCATTGATGTAGACAGGGGCATGTTCTCCTCTACGCTTCTTGAAGTCGATGACAATCTCCTTTGTTTTGTTGACATTGAGGAAGAGATTACTGTCGGCGCACCAGTTCACCAGATTCTCTATCTCATTCCTGCACTCTGTCTCGTCATTGTTTGAGATCCGACTCACTACAGTGGTGTCATCAGCAAATTTGAGAATCGAGTTGGAGGGGAATTTAGCCACACACTCATAGGTATATAAGGGAGTATATTAGGGGGCCGAGGACACAGTCTTGTGGGGCACCAGTGTTGAGGATGATCGTGGATCTTGTTGCCTATCCTTACTGATTGTAGTCTGTGGGTTAAGAAGTACAGGATCCAGTCACAGAAGAAGATCCGAGGCCCAGACCACGGAGTTTGGAGATGAGTTTCGTCAGAATAATAGTGTTGAAGGCTGAGCTGTAGTCAATAAATAGGTATCTGACATAGGTGTCTTTGTTATCTAGGTGTTCCAGTGTTGAGTGCAGGGCCAGGGAGATGGCATCTGCTTTGGACCTGTTGCAGTGGTAGGCGAACAGTAGTGGATCAAGGCAATCCGGGAGGCTGGAGTTGATTCGTACAATGATTAAACCTTTCGAAGCACTTCTGATGATGGATGTCAGAGCTACTGGATGATAGTCATTAAGGCACGCTGCTTGACTTTTTAGGGACCTCACTGTTGTAAAGAGAGGTTGAAGATGTCTGCGAATACCCCTGCCAGCTGATCCAGGCAAAACCTGAGTGGTCATCCTGGTAACCCATCCAGGCCAGTGGCTTTCCATGGGTTGACCTTCGAGAAGGCTGCTCTGACATCTGCAATGGTGACCTCGGATACAAGTTCATCCGAGGCTTACAGGGTGGAGAGCGCACTCTCGCTGACCTCTTGCTCAAAGCGAGCATAGAATGTGTTGAGCTCATCAGGGAGGGGTGCGTTGGAGCCAGCGATTTTATATGCCTTCATCTTGTAGCCCGTTATGTCTTGCAGACCTTGCCATAGTCGGCAGAGGTCCGCGTGGCTAGCCTGTGACTTGAGCTTGGTCTGGTACTATCTTTTGCCGTCTTTGATGGATTTCCTTAGATCATATCTGGCTTTCTTGTATAGGTCAGGGTCGCCTGACTTAAACACCTCAGACCTAGACTTCAGCAAGCATGATTGAATGGCGGAGCAGACTCGATTGGCCGAGTGGCCTCATTCTGCTCCTATGTCTTATGGTCTCCAGCGGTCCCTATAAAGGCTGCTGTTTTAGACTCTATAGAACTGAAAAAACAAAATGGACTTGCACGGCACTTGTTTCATCTAGTTTTCTGCACTTTTTGCAGAAGAGTCCTAAAACTGGCACATGAATGCTTAAAATCATTGAGGACCAATATGGCAGTGGTCATGTTGCTGGCACAAATTAGGTATAAGGCCTCATGAGAATGGCTTGCACTAATTCACTTTTGACAAATTTCTTGGAGGTTTTTGAGGAAATAACTGGTAGGGTAGATAAAGGAAATCAATAGATGGAAAATACTTGGAGTACTAAAAGGCATTAGACAGGATGACCCACAAAAATACATAAGATAAGGACTGATAGAATTGGTGTAATATATTAACATGGATAAAGGATTGATTAATTGGCCAGAAGCAGAGAATAGGGATAAGTAGGGCATATTCAAGTTGGCAGGCTGTGACTAGAGAAGTGCTGCAAGCATCAGTGCTAGAGCCAGATTAATTTATAATCTATAACAATAACTTACACAAAGGAACCAAGAATAATGTACCCAAGTTTGATGATATTAAATTAGGTGGGAATATAAGATGTGAAGAGGACTCAAGAGGTTTCAAAGAGATGCAGATAGGTTAAGTGAGTGGGCAACAAGGATGGCAGATGGAGTAGAATGTTGGGAAAATGTGAGGTTATTCACTTTGATCGTAAAAATTGGAAAGTGATTTTTTAAAATAAAAACCCACAAAACTTGTAAATGTACTCGTGCAAAGAATGAAGAAAGTTGACATTCAGGTACAACAAACAATTCTAAAGGCAAATGATATGTTGGTCTTCATTACAAGAGAATTGGACACAGTAAGAAGTCTTATAACACCAGGTTAAAGTCCAACAGGTTTGTTTCGAATCACTAGCTTTCGGAGCGCAGCTCCTTCTTCAGATGAGTCCAATGCCGGCATCTCGACATCAAAGGGATTGGAGTACAAGTATAAGGAAATCATGCTACAATTTTAGGACTTCGGAAGATCACCTGGAGTATATTGTGCAATTTTTGTCACATTATTTAAGGAAGGATAGACTTGCGTTGAAGGCAGTAGAATGAAACTTCACTGGATTAGTTTCAGGGATAGGAGGACTAACCTATGATGAGGCTGAATAAATTGGCCATATACTGTTTGGAATTCAGAAGAATGAGAGGTGATCTCATTGAAACATCTGAAGAGGCTTCAAAGGTTAGACAATAAGAGGTGGTTTCTAGACAATTGAGAAAACGGTCTTACGGTAAGGGGGCCATCATTTAGGACTTAGGAGAAATTTCTCCACTGAAAGGGTTATTAATCTTTGGAATTCTCTACACCAGAGGGTTATGGATGCTCCATTATTGAATATATTTGGCTAAGTTGGGCAGACTTTTGACCTCTCAGCGTATCAAGGGATATTGAGTGCATGGCAAGGTGGAGTAATAGTTGATGAACAGTCATGATCGTACTAAATGTAACACTTGCTCAATGGGCTGTACAGTCGACTCATGACCCAATTTTTTACGTAACGCACTGCACTCAAAAATGGGCACTACTCATACCAATTTCTACCCTATTGTGTCAAATCAGATGTGGCCCACATCAAATGGTAGGATGTTGGATCAGGTCACTACGTAAATAGTGTGTGACACCCTGATCAAGAACGTTCTATTTGTCTGAAATCACCAAACTATTCCTATCTCTGAGTTCTCTACTTTTTATGTCAAAATCACCATGGAGTGAATTTTTACAGGCGGATGGATTACCTCCCTCCCCAAACTAAAAGTTGGTTGGCACCACGTTGACTAGGATGCTGACTGCCCCTCAGCGATATTATGCTGATGGCAGCCTTAATAAGGTAATCGAGTTGTTGGGTGGGGGTGGGGTGTGGGGCAGGGATTTGAGTTAGAGACCATGGATGAGGGAAATGAGGAATATGATCTTGGGGAGGGTGCCCTAATGATCCAACTTAGGGAAACATACCAGGTGATTTACCTTGCCTCTACCTTCCCACAAACCGAAAAATTGTGATGGAGATGGATTGAGGCCTTTAAGTGGCAGTTAACTAACCATTTAAGAGCTTCAATCAATATGCCTGAGGGCAAGCGAACTTCCTGATGCCCCCTCCTGTCGTAATATGGAGAATAGGTTAGGGGAGGGCAGAGTGGTATAAGAATTGGCACATACAGGGTCAATGTGGGACTAAGTACAGCACTGTCCCCATAATTACTACTAATCTTTATCTTTATTATTGTAACAAGTTGGCTTACATTAATACTGCAATGAAGTTACTGTGAAAAGCCCCGGGTCGCCACACTCCGGTGTCTGTTCGGGTACACAGAGGGAGAATTTATAATGTCCAATTCACCTAACAAGCACATCTCTCGGGACTTGTGGGAGAAAACCGGAGCACCCAGAGGAACCCCACACAGACACAGGGAGAACAGACTCCACACAGACAGTAACCCAAGTGGAAATCGAGCATGGGAACCTGGCGCTATGAAGCAACAGTGCTAACCACTGTGCTATCCTGATGTAAGAAAGCCTGCACCCAGGTTCAATATAGTGTTAGACAGAGATATGTGTACCAGCAAGCATAGAGACGGTTATAAGCTTGTATCCTTTACTGAATATTTGCAAACAGTTTGAAGGTTAACTATAAATCTTTATTAATTCTATGTTTAACTACAATGGGGCGGCACGGTAGCAGAGTCTTCAATTGGGACTTGAACCCAGAGTTTCTGGTTTAGAGGCAGGGATACTATACACTGTGGCATAAGATCTCCTTGTTCTCAACATTAGCATCTGTAAAATATTTTTCGAAGGCCTGCTACTGCAATTTCTACAGTGCACCGAGCAAAAAACGCATCAAAAGTAGGAACATAAAAAATAGGAGTAGGTTATTTGGGCCTTTGAGCCTTCTCTGTCATTCAATAATATTGTGCCTAAGCTACCTCAACAGAACCTTGCTCTCTATCCCCATATTGCTTAATTCCCTTAGTACTCAACTGAGCATCAGCAGTATTCTGGATACATAATTTCAAACATTTGCAAACCTTTTAATGAAAAAAATTCTCCAAACCTCAGTACGAAGTGGTCAACTACTTATTTCAAGACTGTGACTCCTAAAAAATATTATTTTTAAATTCTCTACGAATAATTTACAAAATGCAGAAATGAGATTGAACATTTTAAGTTGTTTCTTTCTGGGCCAGAGAGGTTGATTGACATTGCATTAACAGACATTAAAAGGATACTTAGGATCATTAGTCATAACTTTTTGTGGTGAGTTTAATGGGCAGTTAATTTTCAAATTTGCCAAGTTCTTAAAAATAATGGGGAGGTTTAAAAGCGAGATGATGTTCATGTAAATCAACCAGCCAGTTCTGGAGATTTGCAAATCTTGCTGTAGCTCTTAATCAGTTGAATTTTTTCATTGATTTGAGGATTAATAATGGCGTGTGTATTTTTCCAGAATCAGTCTGGCAAACATTTGTGGTCTACGGTATCAGCAGAAACATGGTAGAATGGAATCCATCACCATCCAAAATGAAGACCGCCAACTATAGGGATCCTCTCGGAAGGAGCGATCACAATATGGTGGAATTTAAAATACAGATGGAGGGTGAGAAAGTAAAATCAAATACTAGTGTTTTGTGTTTAAACAAAGGAGATTACAAGGGGATGAGAGAAGAACTAGCTAAGGTAGACTGGGAGCTAAGACTTTATGGTGGAACAGTTGAGGAACAGTGGAGAACCTTCCAAGCGATTTTTCACAGTGCTCAGCAAAGGTTTATACCAACAAAAAGGAAGGACGGAAGAAAGAGGGAAAATCGACCGTGGATATCTAAGGAAATAAGGGAGAGTATCAAATTGAAGGAAAAAGCATATAAAGTGGCAAAGATTGCTGGGAGATTAGAGGACTGGGAAATCTTTAGGGGGCAACAGAAAGCTACTAAAAAAGCTATAAAGAAGAGTAAGATAGAATATGAGAGTAAACTTGCTCAGAATATAAAAACAGACAGTAAAAGTTTTTACAAATATATAAGGCAAAAAAGAGTGGCTAAGGTAAATATTGGTCCTTTAGAGGATGAGAAGGGAGTTTTAATAATGGGAAATGAGAAAATGGCTGAGGAACTGAACAGGTTTTTTGGGTCGGTCTTCACAGTGGAAGACACAAATAACATGCCAGCGACTGATAGAAATGAGGCTATGACAGGTGAGGACCTTGAGAGGATTGTTATCACTAAGGAGGGAGTGATGGGCAAGCTAATGGGGCTAAAGGTAGACAAGTCTCCTGGCCCTGATGGAATGCATCCCAGAGTGCTAAAAGAGATGGCTAGGGAAATTGCAGATGCACTAGTGATAATTTACCAAAATTCACTAGACTCTGGGGTGGTCCCGGTGGATTGGAAATTAGCAAACGTGACGCCACTGTTTAAAAAAGGAGGTAGGCAGAAAGCAGGAAATTATAAGCCAGTGAGTTTAACTTCGGTAATAGGGAAGATGCTGGAATCTATCATCAAGGAAGAAATTGCGAGGCATCTGGATAGAAATTGTCCCATTGGGCAGACGCAGCATGGGTTCGTTAAAGGCAGGTCATGCCTAACTAATTTAGTGGAATTTTTTGAGGACATTACCAGTGCAGTAGATAACGGGGAGCCGATGGATGTGGTATATCTGGATTTCCAGAAAGCCTTTGACAAGGTGCCACACAAAAGGTTGCTGCATAAGATAAAGATGCATGGCATTAAGGGTAAAGTAGTAGCATGGATAGAGGATTGGTTAATTAATAGAAAGCAAAGAGTTGGGATAAATGGGTGTTTCTCTGGTTGGCAATCAGTAGCTAGTGGTGTCCCTCAGGGATCCAGGTTGGGCCCACAATTGTTCACAATTTACATTGATGATTTGGAGTTGGGGACCAAGGGCAATGTGTCCAAGTTTGCAGATGACACTAAGATGAGTGGTAAAGCGAAAAGTGCAGAGGATACTGGAAGTCTGCAGAGGGATTTGGATAGGTTAAGTGAATGGGCTCGGGTCTGGCAGATGGAATACAATGTTGACAAATGTGAGGTTATCCATTTTGGTAGGAATAACAGCAAACGGGATTATTATTTAAACGATAAAATATTAAAGCATGCCGCTGTTCAGAGAGACTTGGGTGTGCTAGTGCATGAGTCACAGAAGGTTGGTTTACAAGTGCAACAGGTGATTAAGAAGGCAAATGGAATTTTGTCCTTCATTGCTAGAGGGATGGAGTTTAAGACTAGGGAGGTTATGTTGCAATTGTATAAGGTGTTAGTGCGGCCACACCTGGAGTATTGTGTTCAGTTTTGGTCTCCTTACTTGAGAAAGGACGTACTGGCGCTGGAGGGTGTGCAGAGGAGATTCACTAGGTTAATCCCAGAGCTGAAGGGGTTGGATTATGAGGAGAGGTTGAGTAGACTAGGACTGTACTCGTTGGAATTTAGAAGGATGAGGGGGGATCTTATAGAAACATTTAAAATTATGAAGGGAATAGATAGGATAGATGCGGGCAGGTTGTTTCCACTGGCGGGTGACAGCAGAACTAGGGGGCATAGCCTCAAAATAAGGGGAAGTAGATTTAGGACTGAGTTTAGGAGGAACTTCTTCACCCAAAGGGTTGTGAATCTATGGAATTCCTTGCCCAGTGAAGCAGTTGAGGCTCCTTCATTACATGTTTTTAAGGTAAAGATAGATAGTTTTTTGAAGAATAAAGGGATTAAGGGTTATGATGTTCGGGCCGGAAAGTGGGGCTGAGTCCACAAAAGATCAGCCATGATCTTATTGAATGGCGGAGCAGGCTCGAGGGGCCGGATGGCCTACTCCTGCTCCTAGTTCTTATGTTCTTATGTTCTTATATCCTAAATTGCAGATAGGGTTATTAGCATGGTCAGGCCAGATGTCTCATACCTGCAAGGGTGAACAGCAGCACCTGTTGTTACTCTTACAACAATCTCACTTATCTGCAATGCAGGAGATGCAGTTCAGGAAGATCTCCTCAAAAACATAACTGCTGTTCCTAAAAGAATTAGCAAGTCATCCCCCCAATGATTGATTACATGCTCTCACTGACATTCTGGGTCTTTTACTAATCTTACAGCAGAATCCACATCTGTTCTCAGTCTGCTGGAACTAGTAAGTTACTAGCTAGGTTTAATTTCTGAGTGAAGCATGTTTGCTCCCTCAGCTTGGCAGGGCAAGGGTGTGAGGGAGGTCTGGCTGAGCTCCTTAACAAGGGAATTTCCTGGCCTCTTTTCCATGGGGTGAAATCCGAGTGGAAGTGGGTAATGCCCAATCTCTAAGCCGTGCATGTGTGCGGCCACACATAAGTTGGGATGTGTTGCACAGAGAACAAACAGGCCATGGACAAATAATGTTCCTTTTAAGATTGGTTTGGCTTTATTCTATACGAATCCCTTCCAGCAGTTAATCCAAGGTGTATCCGGGGTGGAATTTTCAGTTCATTTATATTTTATCCAAATCATATGGAATAAAAATTAAAGATGGAAAATTGTCAATATTTCTTTCATTTATCATGCAGGCATTTTAGTTATGATTATTTTTGCTTGGTATATGTGTGAGAATGGCAAAGCAGGGTTTATTAAACATACCAAGTTGCCCAGAGAGTATTAAAAGGCAAGCACAAAGTGTGAGAGCGGAGTCACATGTATCTGTACCAGATGACAATGGCAGGTTCTCTTCACTGAAGGATAACTGTGAAACATGAAAATGAAAAAATGAAAATCGCTTATTGTCACAAGTAGGATTCAAATGAAGTTACTGTGAAAATCCCCTAGTCGCCACATTCTGGCGCCTGCTCGGGGAGCCTGGTACGGGAAATGAACCTTGCTGCTGGCCTGCCTTGGTCTGCTTTAACAGCCAGCTCTTTAGCCCTGTGCTAAACCAGCCCCATTTAAACATTTAAGTGTTTGTACCGATCAATTTGTTTAAAACACCCAATCTTTTAGGAGAAGCTTGGTGGTGTTGTCATTGGTAATCCAGAAACAAGGGGTAATATAGATTTGAATCCCACTATGGTAGATGGTGAAATTTGAATCCAATAAAAGATGGGGTTGGATTCTCTATTTTTGGGACTATGACCCCCATATCATCATGAAAACTGTGGGGCGAGATTCTCCGCAAATGCGGAGAATCGTAAAGGCTGCCGTGGGACAGGCCGTGACTCACGGCAGCCTTCACGCCCACTTCCAGGGCTGATTCTCCCCCCCCCAGGCGGGGCTAGGAGCGCGGCCCCGTGGGTCACAGCGGCGCGGCCTTGACGACGGTCGTCAAGGCCGCACGTCAAGCGTTACGCCGGCTGACGCGGCCGATGACGTCAGCCGCGCATACGCAGGTTGGACAGCGCCAACCTGCACATGCGCAGTTGGCGTCTTTTCCCTCAGCCGCCCGGCAAGACGTGGCGGCTTGATCTTGTGGGGCGGCGGAGGGAAAAGGGTGCGTCTGTTACGGATGCACGGCCCGCGATCGGTGCCCACCGATCGCGGGCCTATGCCCCCCTTGGCACGGCCGTGCCAATCGGGCTCCCAGATGCCCCAAACGGGCATCTGGCGCCCATTTCACGACGGCAGCGAGCAGGTGTGTTTGCTGCCGTATTGAAATGGGCGCGACGGCCCGGCCGCTCGGCCCATTAGCCTCGGAAAATCGGTGCTCGCCTTAAAATACGGCGAGCGGCGATTCGTGGCGTGGGGGGAGAATAGCGGGAGGGCGTGAAAAATGTCGTGAGGCCCTCCCGCTATTCTCCCACGCAGGGGGGGCGGAGAATCGCGCCAGTGATCTTTTACACCAGGAAAATTGGCAACAAAAGGCCACAGATTCACTGTCTAGCAGGCAGGTTGTCGGTAGCTCGCAGCTCCAGCTCCCTTACGGCCCACCGTACTTCTGGGTCACAGACCGCGCATTCGCACGGCAGTGGCCTCCAGCGGTCTCACTGTGCTCGATGGCAGACTCAGCCCGCGGACCTGGATCACCGAAATAGTGCCCCGCATAGTTTGCTCACCTGACCTGGACCGCCCGCACACAGGCGGCTGGTTTAGCACAGTGGGCTAAACAGCTGGCGTGTAATGTAGAACAATGCCAGCAGCGCGGGTTCAATTCCCATACCGGCCTCTCTGAACAGGCGCCGGAATGTGGCGACTAGGAACTTTTCACAGTAAATTCATTGAAGCCTACTTATGACAATAAGCGATTATTGTTATTATTACATAGCCCCCAGTTCCAAGTGAAGCCCCCCCTGCCCTCCAATCGGCCATCCCCCGACTGTGGCTGAGTCCGCAGCCGCCACGCGAGGTTCCCGAATGGCAGGACCAGATTAGAACCACACCGTCAGGAAGTCGGCCGGTTGGGGACGGAGAATAGCAGGACGGGCCTCAGGCAATGGCCTGAGATGGTGGATACTCCCTGAGTACGTGCTTTTTGAGGGGCGGAGAATAGCGGAACCAGCGTCGGTCTCTATTTCGTGCTGGAAAACGGATTCTCCGCCCCGTCGCCGAACACGATTTCGGCATCGGGGTGCAGAGAATTCAGTCCATGGAATTTAAAAGTCTAATAATGTCCATGAGATGATTGTCGTAACAACCCATTTAGGTATACTGATGTCCTTTAAGGAAGGAAATCTAACAGCTTTACCTGGTTTGGCTTACATGAGAATCCAGACCCACACCAAGTGGTTGACTCTTAAATGCCCTCTGAGATAGCCTGGCAGGCCACTCAGTTCAAGGACAGTTAGGGATAGGCAACAAATGCTGGCCCAGCTAGCGACACCAGAATCCAATGAATGAATAAAAAATAAATCAGGCAATTTATATGGTTATTTAATCAAGGCCATTAATTATTCCTGATTTCTTGAATTCAATTTGTTTAGTCGGCTAGTCTAGCGCCATAAAGGAATTGGACAACTGATTCAAACTTCCAATTCTTACAGAATCAGAGTTTAATGATCATCTGTTGTATAATTTAGAAAAAGCATTAGGAGTTTCAAATCTTTATAATCCTTTTGTGTTAATGAAAGCTTTGAAACATGTTAGCTGTGCATTACTGCGCCCAATTTAACATGTGAATTAAACTTAAAAGTTATCCAAATACCTTACTGACAATCTTTTGGGTTTTTCCCTCAGGATTTAAAGCATACACCGCAAATCAGTTTGAAAAGTCAGTTTGTCAAGTATACTCAGATATTTCTCATAAGGTTGGTGGGGTCAAATATCTTCAGAAAATAGTCATTATTTTTAATTATATAAAAATAATCTAAAAACATTGCAATGTAAGAATGATATTAATGTTAAAAATATTAGATATAAAAGGGTGATTTTATTTGTGATCCTCAATTATCGTAATAATGCAGATCTACCACTCTGAAAGACAATATTTAAGTGTATAACGTCGGGACTGCTGGACAAAAAAGATCAAGTTCTATCTAATTCCCTTTCGAACATCCTGGTAAGTGCATGATACAATGATAATGGAGTAGTTAACTAATCACAGCATTCAGTTAATTAGTCTAACCAAACCCAGATATCAAGAGAGGAAACTCCCAGTGATGGAGATCTTTTGGAATTCTTGTTCCAAAATCACCTCATCCTTCAAAGCATGCTACGCCACCATGTGACATTCTCAAACACCTCATGTAAAATATCCAAAAATTGTACTTTCTGGAAGTTATTTATTGCATTTTCATTTGAATTAATCAACAGTAACCACTTCAACAACCTCCCTATGGAGTCTGTTCCTCAGATTAATGACTTGCTTACTGAAATGTGGCCCTGATATTTACTTGAAGATGCTTTGAAAACCAGGGTTCCAAAACCAGGAAAACGTAATATCACTGTGTCTGCAATGAGCTTTTAAAATCAGCAAGCACATTTTATTTCCGAGATTGCAATCCAACATGTGGCAGCAGGCATAATGTTAAACCGCATGATACAATCATAACTCCAGTACTTAAAAGGTGAATCCAGAGATGTAATTTGGAGAAGCTGGAGTTTGAAAAAAGAAAATGTGGGACAATGGACTCCAGATGGGCAACCCTTTGCCTCATTTGATTTGATACTGTGTTCAGTGAGGAGCTGAAGAGGTAGTTCTCTCGTAATGGGAGCAAGGAATCTGCTGCTCCCACATAGCTAGAGGTAATAAGGAAGTCAAACACTCATGGATTCAGTGAAGGAAGAGCTTTGATGATTGGTAGCTAGGGAATGAAGTTTGGATCGGGGACTGAAAACAATGGCTTCAATTTTCCTACTATTCTTTTTAAGGTATTTTTATTCAGCAAATTTTCAACAATTTTACAATACAATATCCCAGAGAGGCCCCCCCTATCCTCAAACCCCCGTCCCTTCCCTCGACAGTCAACCGTAACTAACTCCCAAAAATGCATGTGAACATCCCAACAATTGTAGAACTCATCACTTGCCCCCCCACCCTCAGAGCAAACATTATCTTTTCCAGGGTCAGAAACCCGCCATGCTGAGGCACAGGACGGAAGAGCTGACCTCCACCCCAACAAGACCCACCTACGAGCAATCAGCAAGGGGAAGGCCAAAACTTCTGCCCTGCACCAGCCTGCAGCTCCGGCCAGTCCAACACCCTGAATATGGCTTCTAGGGGACCGGGCTCCATGTCCACATGTAAAACCCCCAAAATGGTGCGGTGCACGGTCCTCCAAAACCTTTCCAGCTTCGGGCAGGACTAAAACATGGAGATGTAATGGCCCTTAATAAACAGTCTGCTTTAAGTTTATCATAACATTGAGACTGTCTGTGCATTTCCAACATTTTCTATTTTTATTTGAGATTTCTAGTAATTCCAATTTTGTGTCCTTCTTATGTTCGTCAGACTGAATCCCTTCCCAAGTGGGTGTGTATTCACAGTTCAAAGGTTTCCTCAAATTAGCTCAAATTTGGAAGTTTCACCTAGTTTTCCAAGAAATGTCACACTGACACTGTAAGAAATATTCACTTAGTTAACAGTAAATATCAGTCAAATAAGCGGTTCCCTTAACATGTAACTTAGTGATGAGGTGATTGATGCAAAAGTGATAAATTATTTTATTTCCAAACTGGATGACCATTACTTCAATGAGCATAAAATGTTTCAAATGAAAACAACTTGTAATGAATTCAATAAATAAATATGCACAATTAACTTTGCAAAAAATGATTACACTGAAACCGTGATAAATTGAGTTTTCATATTTCAAATCTGGTGACTTGTTTGTCAATAATGCTTCTGGAGGACTCAGTTGCACAGTGGGTCTGTCAGGAACCAATGTGACATGGGTTTGGGCAGGCACGAGTTGCAAAACTTTTTAAATTTATCTCCATCACTATGATTGAGGCAATCTAATTAGCTGCCTCTGGCACAGTAGCACAGTGGTTAGCATGGTTACTTCTCAGCTCCAGGGTCCCAGGTTCGATTCCCAACATGGGTCACTGTCTGTGCGGAGTCTGCGCATTCTCCCCGTGTCTGCGTGGGTTTCCTCCGGGTGCTCGAGTTTCCTCCCACTGTCCAAAGATGTGCAGGTTAGGTGGATTGGCCATGATAAATTGCCCTTAGAGTTCAAAAAGGTTAGGTGGGGCCATCACTTTGGTCTGAATTAAACGTAGGCATAGAACACCTTACGGACCAAGCAGAGTCCTGGATTGCACACACTGACTCAAGATTCCTAATTATGTAGAAGACAAACTCACTGACTGCACAGCTTGAGATATGGCAATGAAGCAGCATAATTGGATATTTATCACCAACAGAGTTGGAGTATGATGTGGAGATGCCGGCATTGGACTAGGGTGAGCACAGTAAGAAGTCTTACAACACCAGGTTAAAGTCCAACATGTTTGTTTCAAACACTAGCTTTCGGAGCACTACTCCTTCCTCAGGTGAATGATTCACCTGAGGAAGGAGCAGTGCTCCGAAAGCTAGTGTTTGAAACAAACATGTTGGACTTTAACCTGGTGTTGTAAGACTTCTTACTGAGTTGGAGTAAGCATAGATTAATCATAGTAACGAGAATCAGAGAATTGTAAGATGCAGTTGTGTCTAAACAAACTAAGTCACTAAGTCCTTAAAGTATGAAATGTTTTTGAAAATAAGTCATTGTTTTTTAAAATAAATTCAGAGTATCCAATTTATTTTTTCCAACTAAGGGGCAATTTAGCGTGGCTAATTCACCTACCCTGCACATCTTTTGGGTTGTGGTGGCGAAACCCATGCAAACACGGGGAGAATGTGCAAACTCCACATGGACAGTGACCCAGAGCTGGGATCAAACCTGGGACCTTGTCGCCATGAGGCAGCAGCACTAACCACTGTGTCACCATGCTGCCCTGAAAATATGTCATTGTTGTTCTCTAGGCAAACACAGCAGTAAATATGCACACAACAAGGTTTCACAAATAACAGAAAACAGGACTTGCATTAATGTAAATTCCTTTGATAATCTCAGGATATCCCAAAGCACTTTACAGACAGTCAAGTACTTTTGAAATGTAATCACTATTATAACATAGGAAACGTGCCAGCCAATTTTCATACATTAAGTTCCCATAAACAGCAATATGGTAAGTGTTTCAGTGACATTGATTGAAGCATAAATGTTGGTCAGGGCACCAAATGCTTTTCTTTGAAATTATGCCATGGGATCTTTCACCCACCTCAGTCCCCCCCACCCGCCCCGTGTGCGGATGAGCCTTGGTTTAACATCTAATCTGAAAGACAGCACTTCCAACAGTGCAGAACTCCCTCTGTACTATCGTGGGACAGTGCAGGACCCTCCCTGTAGTGTTGTTGGACCTGAACCCATAATCTTTGAACTCAGAAACAAGTGTTAGCAATGAGCCACAGCTAATACATGCAAATAGCAAATTGGATGATCTAGTAATATGTTTTTGATGGTTTTGGTTGAGGGGAAATAATAGTCAGCTGACCTGGAGAAGTCCTGCTCTTTTGAAAACGTTCCATGGAACCTTTATCAAAACAGACCTTCCTTTCAGTTTAAAGTTTCATCCAAAGGACAGTACGTCTGAAAATGCAACACCTCTGTACATAAAAATCCTTCTGTGATGCTTGAGCCCATAACCCTCTGACTCAGGTAAGGATACTACAAACTGAGCAAACTAACCTTTATCAGAAAAAAGCCTTCTTTACCCAGTAATAAATGGTTAGAATAATCTACCAAACAAGGTAATAAAACAAAAACATTGAGGTTATACAAAATATGATTATATGTCATGATGGGACAACTGATGTGCCCAAGAAGAATGATTTTTTAACTCTTGAGAGAAGGCCATAATTCCAAAATTGATGCAACACTTCAAATTTAACAATTTAAAAATACAAGGCAAAGCAATGAATACATTTAGGTCCAAAGGAGTTGCAGATTTTGATAGTTACTAAGCTGAAATAAATTCGAAGAGCTGGATCTACCAATACCAACAGTGCAAATGTTCAGATTTTCACCGCTATTATGCATTGGGACATGCACACAGGTGTGACAATTGCACGAGAAGTTTAAATTTCCAAAGAGGAGATTTGCATTTCCTAGACCTCTCTGAAAATGTCTTTTACACTGACCCTAGTATTTCCAGATTTTGGTGTAGTTCTGATTAACAGTGGCCCAAACCCATCTACCTCTCCTTCACCTCACTGACTACCCACCCTACCGATTGCCCAGCTCCTGATTACCGACACTCATTCCTCTGACTACACAACCCCTAACTGCCCTCAGCCATCCTCTTAAGACTTTTAAAACGTACTGAACATGGCAGCTGGTAGAAAGTGGGTGTGGCCTCTCCGATGCTCAACTTCACCATTGCTCTCTGTGGGTGAATGTGTCCAGGGATCGCTATTACAGCCTGGACAAGCAGACCCAGCTGGAAGGATGGAAAAAGATAAGGCCATAATTATCTTTGTAATCAGCAGCAATTGTCCTAGCATCGCTAGTGATCGGAAGATCTGGCCCGTTGTTTTTGGCCTTTGAGGCTGGCCAACTGCTTTAGACTGCTGTATGCACCTGTCTGCAGAACTCGTTACATCCAACCCCAGCCCAATAGTTTTGGGAATCTACATAAAAGGCTGAAGTACGGTCGATTTCCTACACTACAACATTTTGTATTTGTACATATGGCCGTGAGATAAGCTTCAACAGATGTAACAATCATTTGGGACAAAATTAATAGTCACATGGACAAACGGGTTTATGTATTAAAAACCTGTGGAAATTTGTCAAGGGAAAATTGTGTTTAACCAACTTGCTGGAATTTTTTGAAGAGGTAAAAGAGATGGTTGATGAGGGCAATGATGTGGTGTATATGGATTTCCAAATGGCATTTGATACAGTGCTGCACATCAGACTTGGGACCAAAGTTATAGCACATGAATAATAGGGACAGTAGAAACATGCATACGAAATTGGATGAGTGACAGGAAACAAAGAGTAGTGCTAAATGGATGGTTTTGAGGCTGGAGAAAGGTTTTGCAGGGGAGATTCCCTGGGGTCAGTGTTGGCACCGTTGCTATTTCTATTAATGAACAAAACCTTGGTGTACAGTGTACAATTTCAAAATTTACGGATGATACAAAACTTGGATGCATTTTAAACTGTGAGGAAAATAATGCTGAACTTGAAAAGAACATAGACAAGTTGGTGGAATGGACAGACAAGTGGCAGATGAAGTTAAATGTGGAGATTTATTTTAGTGGGAAGAACATGGAAAGACAATAATAAATGATGCAACTCTGAAGGGTGTGCAACAGAGGGACCTGGGTATATATGTGCATAAGTCATTAAAGGGGCAGTTTGAGCGTACAGTTAATATAGCGCACAGTATCCTAGGCTTTATTAATAGGGCCATAAGACCACAGGAGCACGCTGAACTTGTATAAAACATTTGTTCAGGCTCAGATGGATTGCATTTGGAAAAATATGGAAGGCTTTGGAGAGGATGCAGAAAAGATTCACGATAACGTTTCCAGGGATGGGGGCCTTCAGTTAAGAAGTTAGATTGGAGAAATGTAGGTTGTTTTACTTAGAGGAGACAGCTGAGAGGAGATTTGACAATCTCAAAATTATGAGGGGTCTGAAAAGAGCAGATAGGGAGAAACTGTTTCCCTTCGTGAGTGGATTGAGAATGAGAGGGAAAAAATGTAAGTAATTGGCAAAAGAAGCAAAAGAGTTGGGTTTCCTCCCACAGTCCAAAGATATACAGGTTACGTGAGGTTGTGGGGATAGGGTGGGGTGAGAGGGACTAGGTTGTGTGCTCTTTCAGAGGGTCAGTGCAGACTTAATGGGCTCCTTCTGCACCTTTGGGATTCTACGGAACTGATTTCTTCTTGCATCCCAAATTTTATGTTCTTATATAATTGTTTGAGGAATATTCATGAAATTACTCACGGACAAAATAAATGGCTCAATTTTAAGTCCCTCCGCTTGCTGAAAACCAGTTGGGGTAGAGAGTAATCAAAATGAAGCTGAGGCACTTTCTCAGTTCTTCCCTGCCCTGATCTGGCTGGCTACACTTTTTAATTGCAGCGGGTAAGAATAACTACAGCAAGTCATTGGGGTCCTTTTTATATATGCAGTTTGAGCTCCAAACTACCATTTCAATCTGATATCTCAGTGAGGAGCAGTGTTGGCTTTGTGCTTAGGCAAATCTACTGAGAACAGCAAGACTAGAAGATGCCTATAGAAGTAAGTTTTAGGTTTTTTTTGTTACCTTGTGGGCCAAGAGAATCTGTCGTGCTTTTTTGGACCCCACAAGAAAACTTTTGGCCCACAGGATTCAACTCCCACCTATGATTCCCCTCCTACAGCACTTATCCTGTGACAGGGACTGTATCCTTCCTTACTGAGCAGTGGTTTCCCATTGCTTGATTTTAACAACTGTGCAGCACCTGCCCGCCCTTCTTGTTCAGAAAGGTGGTAAACAACAGTTCATTTTGCTATATTTCCATCTGGGTGTTAAATTCAAGCCCAAGGTTTTTTTTTCTGCTCTCTGATTGTTAATTACTTCCTCTCTCTTAATTTACTTTTCACTCTCTGCCTCTTCTATTTTCTGTATGTCTGTACTGTTGTTGAATTCCCCATACAAAGTTTATCTCTGCTGTTCTTTGAATCTCTTCCTTGATTTATTTTGCCATTGGGACATTTAGGGCAGAATTCTCTGAAAATGGGGCTATGCCCCCACGCCCGTGCGAAAATGGGCGCGAAACACTCAGGTCTTTTTTCTAGAAAATCCAGAGTGATTCTCCGTTTTGAAGGGGGGCTTTCAGGGCCCCGGAGTCCTCCACACAGCTGCGGCTGCTGATATGGGGCCCTGCACTTCCGGCTGCCAGTCCGCGCATGCTACATGGTGAACCCACACAGCAAGCCGGCCCCAACAATATAGGCCCCCCCAGATCATGTGCGCCCACTGATCGGTGGCCCCCGATCACGCGCCTGGCCACCCTGGAGGCCCCACCCCAGAGACGGATTTCCCTGCCTCCCCACCAGTGCGGCCGCGGACTGGGTCCGCAGCCACCACTCCGATCTCCCGCTGGATGGAACCACAAGTGAGCCACACCGGCGGGAACATGGCCAGCTGCCGACGGAGAATCGCCGCGGAGGCCTCTTTCAATGGCTCCCGACCTGTGCCATGTCAGCTGTGCGCGTGCGACTGGCGGAGATTCTCCGGTCTGCGGAAGGCTTTGGACCCGATCACGGACCTGACGTCCCATTCTCCGCCCTCAAGCCGAGCGCGATTCCGGAGCAGAGCTCGGAGAATCCCGCCCCAGAAGAGAGAATTGTGCCTCTTGCTCTGTAGAAGTTGCATAAATTATCTTTTCGGATATAAAGAAGAAATTGGAACAGGAACTTGGGCTTGGAGATAGCAATATGCTCAGGGACTTACCTATGTGCACAGAAACATATGAATAACCATACACATGCAGAAACCTGTTCTTACAAAAAATAATTTCACATTATGTGTGATCCCGACTTGCTGTTTAATCTCGCACTCTGCAAGTTCAGGAACACAGGAACAGCAGTAGGCCTATTAGCCCCTTGAGTTGGGTCAGCCATTTAATCAGATCAGGCTGATCTGTATCTTAGGTTCTCTGACCTGACTTGATTCACAACACTCAATTCCATTGTGAAACAAAAATCAATCTGTTTCTAAAATGTCAACTGACCATGCGTCAACAGCTTTTCAGAGTAGAATGTTCCACATTTCCACAATGCTCTGCATGAAGAAATGTTTTTGGACCACGCCTGAACAGTCTAGCTCTAATTTTAAGTTTATGCCTCTTGTTCTGGACACCCCCGCCAAAGGAAGTAGTTTCTGTCCACCTTACAAATTCCTTCCATCAACTTAAAAACCTCAATTTTGATATTCAGGGAGAATACAAGCCTAGCTTATGCAACCTATCCTCATACTTTAATAATTTTAGACCTAGTATAATTCTGGTGAATATGTGATGCACTGCCGTGACTGCATCTTCCTTCACATGCCCCATCTTACCAATTGACCAGAGCGGCACGGTGGCGTAGTGGTTAACAGTGCTGCCTCATGGCGTCGAGGAGCTGGGTTTAATCCCAGCCCCGGGTCACTGTCCCTGTGGAGTTTGCACATTCTCCCAGTGTCTGCATGGGTCTCACCCCCACAACCCAAAGATGTGCAGGGTAGGTGGATTGGCCACACTAAATTGCCCCTTAATTGGAAAAATAAGAATTGGGTTCTCGAAATTTTAAAACAAATCTTACCAATTGGACCATTAGTTTTACACACTGCTCCATTCACCACAGACCTTCACAGCCTAACAACAATATCTATCAACCACAGTTCATACCTCACATTCATACCCTCACAGATTAGCACAAATGCAAACTGCATACACATCTTACAGCTTACATGCAGTGGCAACTGTTCAATCATGGCATATTAGCTAAATACATGACACCACATTCATTGACACTTTTCATTCTCTCTTGCAGCGCATAAGTAGCAGCACCTAACTGGTTGGATCAGGCATAGCTGCATGTGCTCATCCTCTTGGATGGGGTGATGCTGACCATCATTATTGGAGTGGCTGTCATTGAGAAAGTGGCTGGCAGTGAGGCTGAAACCATCAAGGTTGAAGGTACATTCCTGCCTCATCCACTTTCTCAAATCTCACTTGACCCTCATCTGATAATGTTATGCTTTACAATCTACAGATGATGTAGTCATGCACCTTTGCTTTCCCTCATTCCTTCACCCCAAGCCTGACCTCCTGCATTTTTACTTAGATATCCAAGAATTCCTGCATGGCCAGGCAGTGGTGCAGAAGGCTGAAAGCCCAGATGATGAAGAGACTGAGGAAGAGAAAATATCATTATTCAATCTGACAAGTGCAACCGCAATCCACTGGCAGTAGATATAGAGGGTAGTACAGAGATGGGATGTTCAAGTGGTGAGTTACCAGGCTCAATTCAAAGTGAAGTTCAGGGGAGAATGTCAGGAGTAGCACTAGACATTCCTAAAATTAGGTTGAAACTTTGTGGACTTACAAAACACAATTACATGCGTGCTAAACAATGGAAGCAGCATGTGATAGACAGAGCTAAGAAATCCCTGCCACAGTCACTTGTGAATGGCAGTGGACAAATAAACAACAAATATCCCCACCCTGAAAGGCAGGGATCATTGCAATAGACAAGGCGGAAGCATTTGCAACTGTCTTGTGTTAAAAGTGCCGAATAGGTGACTCCTCCTGAGGTCCCCAGCATTGCTGATTGTAGTCTTCAGCCAATTTGATTCACTCCACTTGACATCAAGAGATGACCGATGACACTGGATGCAGCAAAGGCTATGGGCCCAAACAACATCTTGCAGTAGTAACGAAGACTTGTGCTCCAGAAATAGCTGCACCCCTTACCAAATTGTTGTGGAGTACAGCAACAACATTGGTATCTACACAACAAAGCGGAAAATTGATCAGATATGTCAAGACAAATCTAATCACTACTGCCCATTAGTCTACTATTGATCATCAACAAAGTGATGGAAGGTTGTCATCAACAGTGCTGTCAAGCAGCACTTAAATATCAATAACATGCTCCGCGGTGCTCAGTTTGGGCTCAAATGTCTGTCAACATCTGCCTGGAGAGTCGTAGCCTCCTTCAGACTAATTCTCAGACTTTCCTAGGTAGCTCTATCTTTGGCGGTAGGTAACATACTGAAATCATGGACTTTAGAATCATAGAATTCCTACTGTGCAGAAGGAGTCCATTTGGCCTGTCGAGCTGCAGCCTTCCTTGTGCTCAGGTTTCCTCCCCAAAAACTTATTTGTCATCCTTACCCCCTACTCCTGTGTCCCAAAGCATTAAATTGGCGCTTCCTGCCCACTGCACTGCACCGATGACACCTATCTATAATTGGACCAGTCCCCTCTCAGCTGTTCACCTTTTTATGTAGCGGCCATGACTGGCTCTACACTCTGTGCCTGTCTTCTTTCTCAACTGGTCTGCCCCAATCATGGTGTGCAGTCTATGCACCCCGGGAAAATGTCATTTTAACAAGCTCCTAATGTGCTCTTCAAACACCTTAATTGGCCTCTGAATGGATTGGGTGAGATCGCTGACGCTGCCATCCCTTCACCCTGAAACTGGATGTCCCTGTACACAATATCGCAAAACTAGCATGCCAGCGAGGAGTATTCTTTGCAGTTTGGGTCACCCAATCTGTGTCAATCTCCCCAAATTACAGAAAACTGCATTGTGAACAAGAATGCAGCATACTAAATTAAAAGAAATACAAGTAAGTCACTGCTGAATAGATGGCGGCAGATGCTTCATTAGTGAACTACTTGTTTTTGATTTTAACACCCGAGTGGGAATGTATAAATGGACAGGGTGCTCGTCTAGATGCAGTAGCAGGGAAATTCAGCCAATTATAAACTGCTGAACCACAGTACCATGCCTTTGCTGATTTCCGGAACAACAGTCATACAAATCTGAAACCTCAGCAATAGTTTTAAGCATGCTCTTAATGTTTACCTTGTGGCTCTTCTTCTTCCTTTATAAGAATTTCTGGCTTCTTCTGTTTTGCTGCCAATATTTCACGCTTTAGCTGACGTGCTTCTTTGCGTAGCTCTTCACTGCATGAAAACAATATTTACATTAGCATATAATTTGCTCTGCAATAAAACCAACTATAACAGGTTCCAAGCAGATACTTAGAAATTCAGAGCTTAAACAAAGAGAATGTGGTTATTAGAAACATGAGCCACCATTTACAACCATGAATTCAAGAAATATTAGTTTCGACTTTGATGCAAGGCGTTCGCTACTTTATCTCAAAGAAAGTCTCACTGAGGGAACTAGCAATCATGTAGCAAGAACTTTAACCTCTTCTGCAACACAATAGATTATTTAATAGGGATTCCCTGTGTTGAGTGTAATGATGTTACCAAGCTGTTCAAGGAGCCAATCACATTCAAGAGTTCTCACAGAGCAGAATAAAGATTGGGACATTGCATGGCGTGAAGGGAGAACCTGAAATTACCCCTTAACACTAGTCCTCAATTTCCGATTAAACAAAAAGCAAAAGACATCCAGCTCTCAATCCAGTTTACAATTATCGGGGCATAGAGTAATACATAGAACATATAGTGCAGAAGGAGACCATTCGGCCCATCGAGTCTGCACCGACCCACTTAAGCCCTCACTTCCACCCTATCCCCGGAACCCAATAACCTCTCCTAATCCTTTTGGACAATAAAGGCAATTTAGCATGGCCAATCCGCCTAACCTTCATGTCTTTGGACTGTGGGAGGAAACCGGAGCACCCGGAGGAAACCCATGCAGACACAGGGAGAACATGCAGACTGCGCACAGACAGTGACCCAGCGGGGAATCAAACCTGGGACCCTGGTGCTGTGAAGCCACAGTGTTAGTCACTGTGCTTTATAAAACAGATTTGGCTCCGGTTGGAACCCCTTCAGACTCTGGCTGCTTCAACTAGGTTGCTTCAGCTTCTTCCTTGTCTTCAGACAAGACTGCTCTGCTTTAAAATATTATTACTCTTTTTGTTTTAACTACCTACTTGGAATGAATTGTGGACTCAACAGTCAGGCCAATCAGAACTCAGCTCTTCTCTCTCTCAAAGCTTCTCCAAACTCACTGACTGTCTGCCTTTCATGGCCCCACCCAGAAATGATCTCACCTCCCCAAGTTAAATATTTTTTTCCATGGTCCAAAAACACATTAACTCCCCAGGAACTTCCCCAATCAAACTATTGTGTATTAACCCAGACTGAAAAACATATTCTTCATCAATATCATCTTCTGGCTGCTAAGGACACCCAGGTTCTGCAAACAGAATTATTTAATAAACCTGACAACTGCAGTCAAACACATACTAACTTGAAGGCTTTTAACTCTCAGCTGTCCCAATATTTAGAAGAAAATATTCTTAAAATCCTCCAAACTGTACCTTTTGTTGCCCTATTATGTATTTTCTTTTATTTCCTTTTCTTTTCATGTACTTAATGATCTGTTGAGCTGCTCGCAGCAATATACTTTTCACTGTACCTTGGTACTCGTGACAATAAACAAAATCCAATCCAATCACCACATAGTTAATCACAATGTGGACAAATGATTTTTTAAAAAATAAATATTTTTTATTCCCCTATTTCACATTTTCTTGAAAACTTACACCCACCAACAAACAGTAAACGGTAACGAATACAATATCAATCCCCTTCTCAACAACAACAATCCCAACCTCCCACCAACCCCCAAACAGCCCGCATGACAACATAAACATTAAATAAAAAACAAAAAGGAGTCAGGAATCGCCCATAGTCACCATTAATAGATATGGTCCACCCCCCAACATGGCCTAACCCCCCGCTAATATTCAAGGCCACCAATCCCCAAAAGTGTACAATGAATGACACTCATGAATTGTAGAATCTCCCCATCCCCCCTCCCAGGCTCCTCCCCTCCACTTCATCTCGAAAACACCTCACCCAGTATCGGTCCCCTCCCCCAACTTTTCATCCCGGCTAGGCTCATCAAAACCTGTTCTACCAGGCTCTGATAGCCTCAGCACCTCCCCCACCATACTACCATTCACTGGCCAGCTTAAACCAGCCAGTGTGGAGGCCCCTGCCCCGGCCTCACTCCCCTCCCCACTTCCTGGTCACAGGAAAACAAAGAAATCCCCTTTAACACACAACTACAGTGTAAACACAGAAACCCCAAAGAACCATCATTGCAAAAGAAAATTCCAACTCTTACCTTGTCCAAATATTCAATGTTCACTCATTTAGCACATTTATTACATGCAGTGAAAAAAATAAAGCAACATACACTCCTACAAATCCCCTACCCTCAGTAGAAGACTAATCCTCAGTCCCAGTTCTCACTTCTGCCCCAGTCCTTCTGCCTTCACAAACACCTCCGCTGCTTCCACGGTCTCAAAAACGTCTTTGGATTTGTAGGTCACCTTCAACTTAGCTGAGTACACTATGCCGCACCGAACCCTGCTGTTATACAGTGCCGTCTTCACTTGGCCGAAGGCCGCCCACCTCCTCGCCAACGCCACAGTAAAATCCTTGTATATACGTATACCAGCTCCAGCCTACTGCACCTCCCGCTTCTACTTTGCCCAACATAGGACCTTCTCCTTCACGCGGTACCTACGGAAACAAATAGTCACTGCTCTTGGCGGCTCATTCGCCTTTGGTATAGGCCTCCACGTCCTATGAGCCCGATCCAGTTCGTACCGAGAGGGATCTTCCCCCTCCCCCGACAGCTCCGCCAACATCTTGTCAAAATACTCCGTCGGCCTCGAGTCTTTACCCCTTCGGGCAGACCCACGATCCTCAGATTTCGCTGCCTAGATCTGTTTTCCAAGTCCTCCATTTTGGCTCGGAGACCCTTTTTGGCCTCCACCACCCTCTGCAGCTCCTTACCCATCGAGGTGAGTTGATCACTGTGTTGCGACAATGCTTCTTCCACTTTCTTCAGTGTCTCATCCTGCTCCCGCACCTCGGCCGCTGCTCTCGATACCGCCGCCCTCACCGAGGCAATCGCCTCCTCTACCAGCACCTTCAATACCGCTACCATCTCCTTCCTCATCACCTCCATGTGCTTTGCGAACTGTTTTTCAAGTTCTATGACCATCACCTCGGTCATCTTTTCTGCCGTGAGCAGTGCGCCTCACCCGGCGACCCAGCCTCCGCCTTCCTTCCAGTTCCTGAGCTGACCCTTCCACTCGACGGTGAACCTTCATTAGCCCCCTTCTTCACGGCCATTTTCCTTTGGGCTTTGGACAGCTTTCTTCCTTATGTCTTCCTGCACTTATTTAACCAAAAATTTCCCCTGGGACCGGACATTAAATTTTAAAACGTCAAGCCTCGAGCAGGAGCCCTCCAATGTGCGCCCTCCTACATGCCGCCACCGGAAGTCATGTAGACACATAATAACATACCATAAATAGAACATTATTTTTTTCAGGGCTAGATCTCTTGCTCAACAAAAGTTATTACTCATATCACTGTTGAAGACCCAGTGTCGCCTGCACACCAGTAATCCAGATCTTGATGTGCAGGAATCATTCTTCTTTTACAACAATCGCCTGGATTTTGCAACGGGACTAACAAGAAAGCTATCAGCATCCAATATTACTGAAGGGTAAATAGGACTGCAACTTCTAACATCTGCATATGTGCAGCTAAACATGGATTTGCTCTGCTTATCTCTTCACTATATTGGTACCTCGTTGAGACTCGTCATTCAAACATAAAGGACTCAAGGTTGTGGTACTGACTCAAACTAGTACTGAAAAAATGAGGCATGACCATTGTAATGTAAGTGAATATTAAACACCATGTTAGGTACAAATTACATGTCTTGGCACAGAAATATTTATCTTTAAAAGTGTGGGGTCACATTCCTACAGATTTTAATTAGCATTAGAGATTTTTGTAAAAATGAAAAACAACTTTATTTTTAAAATTTCTCTTAATTGCATATTTCTTTTCCTTTGTTTTGATGCATAATTTTACATTGAATTCAATATTTTAACCTACAGTTCTTGGATTAGACTGAGTTTTTCTAATCTTTAATCGTGTTGGTTTGTCATGCTATTGCTTCTGATATAGATTCCAGATCCCTGTGGAGGATTAGATTCCTGATGACCCATAAATGGCCAAGCAAAGGCGCACAAAAGGTTTATGGGTGCTATAAGCATGTTGAGTGCCATTATTTTGCCACTGACTGCAAAATCAAGTTGTAGGTAATTGTGAAGACACTAGATGCATCCAGGACGGGACATACAGTCTATTAATTGTTGGAAAAAACCTAAGTGTAAATATCAAAATACACTTAAAACAACTGTTTCTGGGATAATGAGAATTGAACCGGATTTGCTGCATACAGAAATGCATAACACAAGCTGAAAGACCTCTACTTGTGTTTGGCATTGAAGAAAGAAATAACGCCAACTAAAAATCAAAACACGTTGAATTAATTACCACTTCCAACCTCAACACATTATAATCACTGGCTTTTACTATTTAACGTAAAAAGCTTCCATCTGTGACAATCATAATCCATACAGTTCCCGCAGGGTGCTCACCATTTAACCTCTTGCTTTTATCAAAAGACCTTCAACTAGCACCATTCATTCTAATGGAAACATTTTTTCTAAAGAGGGCAAAGTTTAATTATTTCACTGTATATCAGTGTAAGGCTGTAACAATAACTGCAATTATACATTCGTCTCATCTAGCTACTCCTTCCAAAAGAACACCTACAATCTGCATCATTTTTCAACTTCTCCAACTAACTTAATCTTTATAGAGTAATGACTAATGATGGAAATAAATTCCAAGAAAAAAATTCAGAAAGGAATTCTCCCAGCCGAGTCAGAACACAAATTCAACAATAGATCATCTACATTAATCAATTATGAGCAATGGCATTTTTGGGATATCCTCATGATCCTACTCGGCTCTGAACACTTATGCTGAAAGGATTATTTGATCCATGTGTAAATTTATCCTCAAAAATCTGAATACTATCCTTAACCAGACATTGATCCATTATTGTAAACAGATTATTTAACATTACATTCATTTAATCTATAAACTAACCTGCTAATCAAGCCAATTTTCTACTCACATATTCTGGTTCCCCAATCATAATAATGCATACCTTTTGATTGTGTCCTCTTTCAATTTTCTTTCCAGCAGCAAAATCAAGACCAATTCTGTGACCAGGTTACTAATGCAGTCAGGAAGAGGATGGACATATTTTTTTTCAACTATATAAGAAAGTAACCTTGCACTCTCAACAAGGTGGCATGGTTGGAAACAACTGGGGAGGTTGAGAAGCAGGTAATTGAGCCCAGGTCATGGATGTAATGTAGGAATCAGATTGCTGATCTAATCAGGTCAGGTAAACTAAACATATTTGCTGATTCAACTACACTCTGTGCTTTGAGCCATTCGCTCTATGTTGCAAAGTAATAATAATAATAATCCTTATTATTTTCACAAGTAGGCTTACATTAAAACTGCAATGAAGTTACTGTGAAAATCCCCTAGCCACCACAGTCCGGCGCCTGTTCGGATACACTGAGGGAGAATTCAGAATGTCCAATTCACCTAACAAGCACGTCGTTCGGGACATATAGAAGGAAACCGGAGCACCTGGAGGAATCCCACGCAGACACGAGGAGAACGTGCAGACTCCACATTGATAGTGACCCAAGCCGGGAATCGAACCTGGGTCCCTGCCGCTGTGAAGCAACAGTGTTAAACACTATGCTACCATGCCTTTTCCATTATGCTACCATGCCCCCCTATTTTCCAACCTACCTGATATGCTGAGTACTCTTAAAGGCCTGTGTGGCTGCCAAGGCAGGCCAGCAGCACGGTTCAATTCCCGTACCAGCCTCCCCGAACAGGTGCCGGAATGTGGTGATTAGGGGCTTTTCACAGTAACTTCATTGAAGCCTACTCGTGACAAAAGCGATTTTTATTTAATTTCATTGGCAAACAAACAAAAATAGTGAAACTCCCTCTGAAGACCCAGAGGAAATCCATGGAGACATGGGGAGAACATGCAGACTCTGCAAACTGACCCAAGTGGGAATCGAACTTGGGGACCTGGCACTGTGAAGCAACAGTGCTAACCATTGTGCTACATCCATCTGTGTCATCATCAGTCCCTTGAAATGAGATTTCATGATTCATCTGTCCTCAGATGACTCAGCAGCCTATCCTGGAGCCACAGAACTTTTGGCAGAAGAAAGGAAGGTCCTGGAGTTCTGTTTTCATCACTTCCCTGCAGCAGCGTTTAGGTAGTAAGATTCAGACTATGTTGCGGCTTGTTGGATGAGGCAGCGCCATATGTCACGGTTAGCGGTACGTTTTTCAACTGGGCATTGCCCCTTTTCAATGAGGCCTTCAGACTGTCCTAAAACTGGATTTTCTGTCGGCAGGATCCTCCGTTTCACCAGCAGCGCCCGCATGTGGATTTGCTGACGTCGTGGGGGTGACCACAATGGGAACCTCATTGGCCAGCTGCTGGGATGGAGGATCCCGCAGCCTGCAAGGGCATCCCGCACCAGAAAACGATGTGGCGGGATGGAAAATCTCTGTCCTCCATGGGATTGGGTGCCACCCTTAAGATGTGAAAAGAGAATCTGCTTTGGACATCAATTATATGGCATGTGGGTACAGTGACCAGACCAGCAGAGATGATTTAACATGATATTGGCTGCGATCCTGGAGGAATTGACTTCCGTGAGGATTTTGGAGTTTGTTTGCCTGTCTTCCCACTTGACTTTGAGTCCCCTGTGGAGAGGTCGCCAGTAGAAATTTTCCAGTGCCTAGAGGTGTCTTTAGTGAAGTGACTCAAGTCTCACTGTCATATAATGGTGGTGACAACAAAAGCCTTGCATTCTAAAGCCTTTGTTCTTTTATGAAGACCTGCTTGTTTTTAATTTTTGGATGGCTGTGTCAACATAGCTGATTCTGTGCTGGACCACTTCAATAGTGACCTTTTGAGAAAGGTAAATGTCAATAAAGGAGAAGTGTTCAATGACTTCTAAAGTCTCCTTATTAGCAACAATGGCTGGAGATGTCGGTGCTTGTCCAGGGATGACTGATGAAGGATTTTGATCTTGCTGATGTTGAGTGAGACACCAACCCTTTTACATGCCGAGTTGAAGATGTTGAGGGTGGCCGGAATGTTGCTTGCTGTATGGGCCAGAACTGCCCAATCGTTGGAAATTGTAAGTTACGCATATGCGAGGATCACATTAGTCTTGGCTCCCAACCTGTTGAGGTTGATAAGCTTCAGTTGAATCATAGAATTTACAGTGCAGAAGGAGGCCATTCGGCCCATCGAGTCTGCACCGGCTCTTTTGAAAGAGCACCCTACCCAAGCACACCCCCCACCCTATCCCCATAACCCAGTAACCCCACCCAACACTAAGGGCAATTTTGGACACTAAGGGCAATTTAGCATGGCCAATCCACCTAACCTGCACATCTTTGGACTGTGGGAGGAAACCGAGCACCCTGAGGAAATCCACGCACACACGGGGAGAACGTGAAGACTCGGCACAGACAGTGACCCAAGCCGGGAATCGAACCTGGGACCCTGGAGCTGTGAAGCAATTGTGCTAACCACTATGCTACCGTGCTGTTGAGTCGAAACTCAATCATGGTGGCTTGTGAAAGTTGGTCATGAATGAGTTCTATGACCAAACTGATGTAGAAAGTGAAGAGAGCTGGCGAATCATGGAGCCTTACTTGACGCCCATTTGGATATAAACAAGGATGCACAGATGCTGAGGGCAAAGACAGCCATGGATTGGATTTGTTTATTGTCACATGTACCAAGGTACAGTGAAAAGTATTGTTCTGCGTGCAGTTCAGACAGATTGTTCCGTACATGAAAGAAAACACATAGGGCAAACATAAAATGCACAATATAAATACATAGATACAGGCATTGGGTGAAGCACACAGGAGTGTAGTACTACTCAGTAGAGAAGATGTGTGAAGCGATCAGATCACTCCATTAAGTGGGTCGTTTAGGGGACTGGTAACAGCGGGTAAGAAGCTATTTTTGAATCGTACTTGGTCTCAGACTTTTGTATCTCCTACCCGATGGAAGAAATTGGAAGAGTGAATAAGCCGGGTGGGAGGGGTTTTTGATTATGCTACCCGCTTTCCCAAGGCAGAGGGAGGTGTAGACAGAGTCAATGGATGGTTTATGTGATGGACTAGGCAGCGTTCATGACTCTCTGTGGTTTCGTACGGTCTTGGGCTGAGCAGTTACCATACAGGCTGTGATGCAGTCAGATAGGATTATTTCTACGGTGCATCTGTAAAAGTTGGTAAGATCAATATGGACATGCAAAATTTTCTTAGTTTCCTGAGACAGTATAGATGCTGTTGTGCTTTCTTGGTCGTAGCGTCGATGTAGGTGGATCAGCACATTTTGTTGGTGATGTGCACACCTAGGAATTTGAAGCTGTCAAACATCTCCACCTCGGACGCTATCTTCCTGGCCCTACACTTACCCCTGGAGCATCTCAACAACAAGGACTCCTACATTAGACTCCTATTTATTGACTACAGCTCCGCCTTCAACACCATAATCCCAGACAAGCTCGTATCAAAGCTCCAAAACCTAGGACTTGGCTCCTTACTCTGCAACTGGATCCTTGACTTTCTGACGCATAGACCACAACCATTAAGGATAAAAACCTCCTTCGCAATAGTCTTAAATACCAGGGTCCCGCAAGGCTGTGTACTTTGCCCCCGACTATACTCCCTATACACACACAACTGCGTGGCAAAATTTGGCTCCAACTATATCTACACGTTTGCTGATGATTCGACCATAGTGGGCCGGATCTCGAATAACGACGAGTCAGAATACAGGAGGGTGATAGAGAACCTAGTGGAGTGGTGTAACGACAACAATCTCTCCTTCAATGTCAGCAAAACTAAAGAGTTGGTCGTTGACTTCAGGAAGCAAAGTACCGTTGTCTGCATCAACGGGGGCCGGATGGTGGTAAATTTCTTAAATGTTGTTGAGAGCCACACTCATCCAGGCAAGTGGTTGTCAGACAAGCAGTCCGATAGTCAAACAATAGTGGAGTCAAGAGAGCTGGTGATGAAGGCAAGCCAGGTGTTGTCAGTGTACATATATATGCTAATAGTAATTTTCGGAGGATCTCACAGAGGGGATAGGTGCAGATAAGAAATAGGATGGTGTCAAGGATAGATCCCATCAGAAATAATGGCGTGGGAGTGGTATTAGAAGCCATGGCAAGTCATACTCTGGCTACAATCAGATAGGTAAGAATGGTAATCAGAGAGTACAGTCCTATCTGGTTGGTCAACAGTCTAGAGTTGCTGGAGGAAGATTGTGTGGACAATCTTGGCAAAGGCCACAGACAGGTTGAGAAGGACAATGAGGGATAGTTTATAATTGACAAGTGACTGTGAAATATCTCATGGCTGGATTTGACCAGGAATAGGGTTTGAGGAGGAGCAGGAGAACTTTACTGCCGTTGCAATCAATATTTATCCCCCAACTCACACCACCAAAACTGTCTGTTCCATTTACCTCACTGGTGTTTGTTGGTCCTTGCTGTGTGCAAATTAGCTGCCACATTTGCCTACAAAACAGTGATTACACTTCAAAAAAATTCACTGCTGTGAAGCACTTTTTCTGGAAATGTGAAATATATTGTTTATGTGTAAGTTTGTTAATTTCCTCTACAATAAAAGTAATGAGATTCAATAGTTTTGGTGTAAAATTTAAAACTTGTGAGAGATTTTGATGTTAAGTTTATTTTGGTGCATTATATGACATTTTAGCATATACTTAATTGTTATTTCTTCAGCTTGAGGATATATTATTTAAAAATAGCTTCATTTAATACTTTTAACAGAAAAATATCACAAGATGCTTCATAGAACTTTAGTCAGACAAAAAATGTTAAGCATTCTTCCTTTATGATCAGTCGGGGTATTTTCTAATCTATGTTGAATTTAATTACTTTATCAAAGAGGTTTATTGATTGTTATTAGAAATAAAATCTATTGGAATTATATATATGAAAATGGGGGACCTAAAAGTGTGCTTTCAGGTGAACCTGACTTCCAGCCTTCATTCCTGGCTTTGCAATCTGTTGTACTCTTTAATAATAATTCACGAGACTTTTCACATTTCTGATTCCAAAAATCTGACTCATCTATCGGAAAGTTTTGCTGTTGGTTGGGATGACCTGCCTGCTCAGAGGGAGTTTCACTACTTTTTATTTGTTTGCCAATGGCAGTCACTTAGGCCTTTAAGAGTGGAAAAGTAGGTGGGCACTGTAGCATAATAGGGGCGGCATGGTAGCATAGTGGTTAACACTGTTGCTTCACAGCGGCATTGACCGGGGTTCGATTCCCGGCTTTGGGTCACTGTCTGTGCAGAGTCTGCACCTTCTCCTCGTGTCTGTGTGGGATTCCTCCACGTGCTCCGGTTTCCTCCTACAAGTCCCGAACGACATGCTTGTTGGTGAATTGGACATTGTGAATTCTTACTCAGTGTATCGAAACAGGCGCCTGAGTGTGGCGGCTAGGGAATTTTCACAGTAATTTTATTGCAGTGTTAATGTAAGCCTACTTGTGACACTAATAAAGATTATTATTATTAAGTATGATGAAGGTTATCATCTGTTTGGAGGCACCTCCCTCACCAGGAGGAAATATCAATGTTGTGGAAAATGGTACGACAGTGATAGGTTTTGAGGAGTACTACTGTTAAATTACTTGAAGAGTTAACAAAGAGAGAGGGGATGGTTGTTTAACTGGATTTTCAAAAGGCCTTCAAAAAGGTGCCTCATAATTGACTAATAAAAACTTTGGAGAATATGGAGTTGGGCGACAAGTGGCAGAATTATTGTTAGCTGGCCTCAAGACAAAAAAAAGAGGGTGGGATTAACGGGTAGTTATTCAGTGACAGAAGTTGGGAAGTGGTGTTCCTTTGAAATAAAGAACAAAGACCAAGAACAAAGACCAAGAACAAAGGAAAGTACAGCACAGGAACAAGTCTGTTGGCCCTCCAAACATGTGCCGACCTTGCTGCCTGTCTAACGTAAAACCTGTTACAGTTCCATAGGCCAGATCCCTCTATTCCCATCCTATTTATGTATTTGTCAAAGCACCCTTTAAACGTCACTACTGTACCTGCTTCCATCACCTCCTCCGGCAGCGAGTGCCAGGCACCCACCACCTTGTGTGCAAAAAACTTCCCTCGCATATTTCCTCTAAACTTTGCCCCTCGCAATTTAAACCTATGTTCCCGAGTAACTGACTCTTCCACCCTGACCCTCTGGGCTTGCCAGACCCTCGCCGCTGCCGCCTGTCCTCCATCCTCCGGCAGGTCCTGTGGGTTCTCCCCAGGCTCGTCCTCCAGCCCGTCCTGGTCTGGCCGTTTTTGTCCTCCTCCTCGGATGTGGCCACATATTCTTCCCCCTCCACCTCCAGCATGTCGTCTTGCTGCTGTGCCAGGTTGTGGAGGACACAGCAGACCACCACAAAGCGGGCAACCCTCTGGAGGCTGTACTGCAGAGCACCACCAGAGCGGTCGAGGCATCGGAACCGCATTTTGAGGATTCCGATGTACCGCTAAATGACAGACCAGGTGGCTGCACGGGCCTTGTTGTATCAGGTCTCTGTACTGCCGTCATTAGCCAGGTCATCAGTAGATACCCGTTTATTCCCTGGGATCTTCAGGTGGTGGTCGCACACGAGCTGGATGTTAAGGGAGTGGAACACCTTCCTGTTGATGTAGGGCACTCCCAGATGGCCCAATGCGGGCAAGGTGACATGCGTATGATCTATTACCCCTAGATGTGGGGCATCCTGGCAATGGCAGAGAATACTGCTCCCCTGGCTTCTTATTGGGCCTGGTCCATGTCAAAGTTTATATAGTTTTATGCCAGGGCAAGCAGGGCATCCGTGGCTTCACGCTATGGTGGGATCCTGATTTTGCCAACGGGAGCAGGCCGTTAGATAGCAAACAGATCAGCGCCTGGCACGGTTCTCATTTTTGGCATCTCCCGCGATGTAACGGCCTTGTTGCTTCTCTCGCCTCAGCGCAACAAAGCCATTAAATAACGCCCTTAAAAATGTAACAAAAATTGATTAATTCCCTAAGTGACAATACTTTTCCATAAAATCAGCAAATGTTCTCTTCTTTTCCGATGCAAAGAAAATGCAATACCCAATATTATTGTATGTTTCAAAATATCAGAAATACATCAAAGTGCCAAATATCTAAATTTTTGGAAGGGGTTGAAGGGAAATGCGACACAGACCACCGGAAAAAATCTTGTGACTTTACAAATTGCATCTTCTGAGAGACTTTTAAAGTGAAAGATTCCTGCGTATATCCACAGATTAAGTTACAAGCCTATGCCCTAATGCAATTTCAGTCAAATTGCTTATAGTCACTTTCCACAGGGCAACATTTGGCTTGTCTTGTTTTAAAAGCATCAGTCAGCTTTTGCTAGTGCTCTCGGTTGGCATGTTGCTTCATTCCTGTTAAAAATAAGCCTCAAAATATTTAAATTAGATAAAAATATTGTAATTTTACAAAAGTTTGGCAATCTTTGAAGTAAAGGAAAAAGCTTTTCAGTTACTAATACCTTGACATGATCTGTTGTTTGTTACCAATGGCCATGAGTAAAACACTAAGTGACTGTTATCCTGGTAGTGACATATTAAAATACCACTAACAGGAAAGATTCAGCTGTCATATGCTCTCAAACCAACTGACGACAACATTATCTCATCAACTATGTAATTTTTAAAAGTTGGCAGACATAATAGTTTATTTAAGATAGGTGGGTGATGAGTGGAGGTATTTATTTTTAAAAATATCTATCTGTGAGCAATATCAAGGAAAATCCAATGCAAAAAAACTCCTGAACAGAAATGTCAGAGTGAATGTGACATCAATGGTCTTAAATGTCCTGAAAGGGGGAATAAAACCTCTGCTTGCATTATTTTTTAAGCTCCACTTCTGTTGTGATGTGATTGGATTGCATTTAAATGCTCTTCATATCTGGTACTTATTGAGAAAAATGGTTTATCTTAACCTTAAAGAGCCAGCATGCAGAATACTGAATTAAAAGACTTCTGTATTTCTGCAAGGATATACTGAAATGCATTTCTAGATAATGGTGGAGGTCAATATGGTATCTGATTTTTGTCATACTTGTTCTGGGTATGATTGGAAAAGCTTTAATTTTCCCAGTAATGTTATAATAAGTATTTCTCTAATATCAGTCACTTTATAAACTGCTTGGTTTACAACTTATGGCAATTCCAATAGCAACTGGTTCCATTTCAATTCCACACCCAAAAACTTGCCATTACAAAGTGAGGTTGGTAGGGTTTGCAGGTTAAACTGATCTGCTTCAGCCTCTCAGCCCATTGGTGGCTCAAGAAAGCATTTTTGTCTACCAACAAACCCATTTTGCATTTCAATTGTTACCAGGAACAATGTGCACCACAGACAACAATTTATATTCCGTTTCTTCCAACTTCAAAAGGTGTTGCTCATGACAAATCATGAAATTAAACGCAATGTAAAGATAGAGTACTGGTTACAGACTTGGAACTGGTAGTCTGTGGCTACTACAGAAGATATTTTGATGTGATAAAGCAACACCGTTTATCCAAACGGTGATAGTGAAGCCATGTGTTAATATAACATCTGATAAGAATTTGTAACAGATGGATATGATTGCAAAATGAACAGCACCCTTCATGCTCTGTATGCAAAAGCATTAATCAAAAAAACCTGGGTCTGTTTATAATCAAATAACAATAGTTCTGTTGTCAATGAGATCATTGAATGTTCCAGGAAAACCAGACACTGTCAAATCTGAATGTCAAACATGTATTATACATTTTGTTATGCTTATGTAAAACTTTACATGTTTAAATGATTTCAGGACAACATCTAAAGATTTGTGAAGTCAGTAATATGTTCTTCATGATATTACCTTTAATTTATAAAGGTAATAGCCTGAATGTTACAAGGAGCGCAGAAGCATCGGATTCTCCCGATCTGATGCTGCTGCTCATTCTTTCCAGGATCTTCTGATCCTAGCTGTCAAAGAAATCCACAGAACAGTGTTCAAGTGCAGTATAATTGGGGTAAAGAGGACAAAACCCTTTTACAGCACTAGCTGCCATATTCTGTCTGATAAGTTTAAAGTGCAGTCTTTGAGTGTGTGTTAGTGAATGGATGAGTGGGTAGGCAGGCGGGCAGGTAGACGGGTGAGTGGAGTTACCCAGGTATTAGACCAGGTTGATCTGTCTAACATTTCATGGATAATTATCCAGTTAAGTTGCAAAGATCTTTCTCAAGTCTCTGACTCCAGTTCAAAGTCAGAGACATTCGTGCAATATCTCAGGGAGCAGAACTGCCCATTGGAAGTTTAAACTTCTCAAGCAATTCCCTTATAGGTACGTACGTACGTCCGGACCTCTACAGGGTCTGATGCACAACTCCCGTCGTACATCTGGTTTCTGGCATACCAGAGCCTGAAGATTTGGGTTAACATAAAACTCTTTTGCATTTCATTACAGACAGGTTTCTCTCATCTCGCGTTTTTACTCTTTGCAGATTTGTAATGATAAGTGCCTATCTATGTTAATTCAGAAGGTATGAAGTGATAATTCATATGTCATATTAAGCAGGTACACAATCAATGTCTAATGAATGAAGATATCCATGAAAAATACCTTTCATTAAATATGCAGTATTTGTACCAAAGCAATATTTCAATACCAACAGGGAAAATTCTACATCCTGAAATGATTTCAGAATCTCCAATGATATCAGGTCTACTTGTCTGGTATTGCTTGTGGACCCACAGCCAAGGTTGGGTAACGGGTCTGGTTGGACTGAGTAAATGAATGTCGGTTGCATGGAGTTTGCAAGTCGGGGAAAATATGACCGGTCCCAGGATTAGGTCATGCGGGCAGGTTATGGGATTGATGTTTCAGGTTGAAGTAAAGGTCAGGTAGAAAACATATGTGGGTTGGGAAGAGTCTTGTCTGCGGACAATTAATCCAATAAAAAGCTTCAAGTAGGGGCCAACCACTGGATTGTGAGGAGAGGGCGGATAATGTCTCCCTCTGGACACAAAGGAGTATAACCTATAAATTAGAGGAGGAAATAGAAAGTGGGAGCAGGGGTGCATTTTCATCTGTGATGGAGGTGGAAACGGAATCACGAATGACAAAAATGTAAGAATTTTTGCAGTAACTTCAAATTTGTGTCTTCCCGATCCTGTGCTATTTTCTTGTGACATTGTCACAGCTAGAAACAGCCTTGGGTCACAACCTCACTGGCACCTCTTTTGAGGTTGATATTATTGTGGGCTCTGCAGGAAAATGGAATTTCCTCAACAATCCTCCCCCAATCAATTGTTGTGGCTTTAATGCCCTGTAAAAATATGCCTCACTGAAGAGATTGTGACCACTCAGGGGAGCCTTCTGAGAAGTCGGGATCATTTTGACATACAAATGTTAAAATATTTTGACAACTATTTTTAAACTGCAGTGATTCAACATAGACTGTGTACTGAAAATTAAGTTGACCAGCATTACTTAAATGTTGAGATGCATTAGAGTACTGTCCCCAGTGGAAATATTACAAAAATGTATTCAGAACTGTACAGAAATATGCTGGGAAACTCTTCTGTCATGTTTTGGACTATCATTTAAATATTCAGAGATTCTTATTTTTGCTATTGAAAATTTTAAAAAGTCTAACCACCTTCACACTCCATTTATTGGCAAACAATCTGCTTTGAACCGTAAAAGGTTATGTAACTCTGCAGTCATAGAATCATAGAATTTACAGTGCAGAAGTAGGCCATTTGGCCCATCGAGTCTGCACCGGCCTTGGAAAGAGCACCCCACTTAAGCCCACACCTCCACCCCAAGCCCGTAACCCAGTAACCCCACTTAAACTTTTTGGACACTAAGGACAATTTATCATGGCCAATCCACTTAACCTGCGCATCTCTGGACTGTGGGAGGAAACTGGAGCACCCGGAGGAAACCCACGCAGACACAGGGAGAACGTGCAGACTGCTCACAGACCCTGGAGCTGTGAAGCAACTGTGTTACCGTGCTGCCCCAGTTTCAGTCAGTTTCAATAGACTCCGCTGTTTATATTTCCAAGCATTTGTTTTGCTAGTTGAGGCTAATGTGAATGTTTGGCTGAGTTTCAAAAGCTCCAGAACCATTTGCCTCAGCAGGAAACTGTGTTTGCAGTTTTAGTGATAGTTTTGTGCGGCTATTCAAGGGTTGTCTGTCTTTGAGAGGGTAAATGAATAAGTGTTTGTGGTTACAACAGATTGACCACGTGAGGGGAATAACATTTCTTGAATGCTTTTTAAATTTTGTTCTAAAATGTTTGAATGATAGTTCTATCAGATTGTTAAAAGTTTATATGTTTAATATTTTACCTGAAGAAGGAGCCGTGCTCCGAAAGCTCGTGTTTGAAACAAACCTGTTGGACTTTAACCTGGTGTTGTAAGACTTCTTACTGTAATATTTTAAAGACATAGATCCCGAGGTCTGCCCATAGTGGATGCTGGATTATTGGCAATAGGTGATACATGGAGAGTGAACATGTACAGAGCATGAGAAATTTGAGGGGTTGATGGTTGAGGTTCAGGGGGCAGAAGAACACTAATAGGAGTTGCGCTGCTATCACTGAGGACCAAAATGGATCTCCTAACCAGCCAGCTGACTCACACTCCTCCTGCACTATTTTGCGACTTGCAAAACCCAACCCCTCCCCACCACACCTAGCCCACACTAAGGGCAAGATCTGCTGGCCGCGTTACGTCCGAAAGGCTGCGCAGCATGGCGATCTCACAAGACGTCACAATGTGAATTCCGCCCATTGTGGGTTGCGCAACTTTTTAGTAGATCTGCATATTAGAGTGAGAGAGCTAGTCTCATGCTAATGTGAACTCCCACAATCTACCCAAGGCATGGGGTCTAATTCCCTTGCCTTGGAGATCTAGGGCGAGCGCTGTTCAGTGCTGGTCCCCAAAATGGGTACCGGACTGAACGGCACTCGTGGGGGTTTCCCAAGGGATTGGAGGCCCCCAGATGCTTTCCCTCTGGGCAGGGTGGCATCTTGGCATGGTCAAACTGGCAGTGCCAAGGTGCCCAGGTGGCTGGGGCACTGTCAGGGAGCTGGCAGTGTCAATTTGGCAGGCTGGCATTTTTCCCACATTGCAGATCAGGCCCAGGGGTGCCTTGTGTGGATGCAGGGGGGCCTGAGGACCCCTTTATCAGTGAGATGGGGTTCTGGGGTCGTGTTGGGGTGTCGCGAGATCGGTGTGCCATTTTGGAATGGCATCGCGATCTCATCCTGCACTGAGGACTTCTGGTGGGCGGAGCTCCTCAGTGCAGGAAACGGGACTCAGTGCGGCCGTTCGATAACATGGTGTTTCTCGGTGTTCCAAGTGCCGGATAACACCCAGCTAATTGCGCTGAGTTTTTGTCAGTCATCCAGACTCGAAATGTTAGTTCCCTTTTCTCTCTACAGATGCGGTCAGACCAACTGAGATTATCCAGTATTTTCTGTTTTTGTTTCAGATTCCAGCATCTGCAGTAATTTGCTTTTACATCCTTTTGAATAGTTTGACACAACACCTTTTTCCAAGGAGATTTGGAAGATTATGGCCAATGCTTACTTCCCTCAGCATCCTAGACTTTTAAGTAGTGCAAGGCTTTCTAATATCACATTATCAATTGTTAACCCATCCGGTATCTCGACCACTTCCTCTTTTAGAATAACTTCAGTAATATCTTCCTCCTTTATGCCTAAAGACAGATGAAAAGTTCTAATTTAATACATCAGTCACACCCTCTGCCTCCAAGTAGACGTCCCCTTTTTGGTCTTCGCCCCTTCTCTTAATTGTTTTAACCCGCAAGTACCTTACGGGGTGGGAACAATTAATTTCACTGTGAACCTTGCAGAATACAAGCTCCCCCTGTTAAGGGGAAGGGCGACCACTAAACAATGTATAGTTGTATAGTACATAATACCGGCCAGTTAGGCACCGACTGGCAAGGCAGATCCGGTTGGGATTTACTGTGTGATGAAAATAATTATAATTGTAAATAAATTAAGTTTCTTTGAACTACTTGGTGTGGACTCCTTCGTGGCCTGATAAAATCAATACTCTTATTATTTATTTGCCAATAGAAGACTTTTAGGTTCTCTTTCATATTAGCTGCCAGTCTCTTCTTATACATATATTTTGCCTTTCTTGTTTTCTTCTTCACTTCCCATATGAACTTTCTACATTCAGTCTGGGTTTCAATTTGTACTATCAGCTTAACATCAGTCACTTGTCTCCTTTTTCTGCTTCATCTTATGTCTATCGCTTGCATCATCCAGGCAGCTCTGGCTTTGGTTACCTGATTTTTCTCCCTCATGAGAACTTTTTTGAGTTTTTTGATGAGGTACTAGAAAGGTCGATGAGAATAATGCAGTTATTCTTGGTACTTCCAAGGTGCCACATTACAGACTTATGAGCAAAGTTGATGCCCATGGACTAAAACAGACATGGCTATGAATTTGATTGGAAAACAGTAAACAAAGGCCAGTGGTGAACAGCTGTTTTTCAGGCTGGAGAAAGGTATACAGTGGCGTTCTCTAGGGGTCAGTACTATGATATTTTCTTGATACATACCACTGACATTGAACCGGATGTAAATGGCACAATTTCAAAATGCGTAGATGGCATAAAACATGAAAGTGTTGTCGGCTGTGAGGAGGAAAGATAGATTTCAAGAGGGCACAGACAAGCTGGCAGAATGGGGAAATTATTGCAGGAGAGTGCAAAGTGATACATTTTGGTAGAAGGAATGAGATGCAATCTGAAGGGTGAAAATCCTAAAAGGTTGGGGTGATGCGTATCTGACTGCACTTGCACAGCTGCAGCTGCAATGGGCTAGGACAATCACAGCACACCATGTGCTCAAACTTCAAGGTCACCATAGTTGTGACACCATCAGTCAAAATTCCCACCTCCTCAGGTAATTTAGCCTAAATACACTTCTTCAGCTAAACAAAATTAAGATCTGAAGTAAACCCATTTTTGTAAAACTGGATGGAACACAATCTCCATGGATAGCAACACCGGCTTGGCATGTTACCAAAGGCTTGGAAGGAGGTGGAAGAAAGCCTGTCTGATTGCAGTTTGCCAAGCTTCAAAATCTATTATTCAGTTTAACTGATATAATCACTACCATTCACTTAACAAGATCTTTTGTCAGAAAAACAATGTTATTTTCAAATGATCTGACAACTCTGTTTTGTGCTCAGTTCTGGCCTGTTTACATATCACAGGTAAATTGCAGTGTCTGGGCCAAAGCTCACATCATTTAAAAGAACCTTGGATTAGAACTATCTCTAACTTTATTTCCCACACCTGTATCTTGAACTAATATGTTTTTGGAATCTGTCTAGCTCTGCTGCTATACAATTAAAACGTGCCTACAACAGACAAATACATGTTAGCTGACAATATTCCATCCGAATGCATGCCTGAAAGTCCTATTTTCAACTAAGTCCAGTGATTTCACTGGGATGTATTTTGGTAAGCTTAGTTAACAAGTACAATTGGCTCAACACTGTGCATTTAGCTCCAATTTTAGACTAAAAAATGTGCATGCATATAGATAACACACAAATATTTATAGAATCATAAAATGATTCAGGAAAGAAGGCAGACATTCAGCCCATCATGTCTGACTGAGTTCTTTTGTAGAACTATCCAATTTATCCCTTGCCTATGCTCTTTGCTTATAGCTCTGCAAATACCTTTTTTCAAGCATTCGTCAAATTACCTTTTGCAAGTTACTATCGAAGATGCTTCCACTATCCTTTCAGGCAGTGCATTCTGTATCACAACAGTGTCCTATGTCAAAAAGTCTCCTCATATTGCCTCTCATTTTTTTTTGCCAATTACCGAAATCTGAATGGATCATGTGGGGGGAGATTTGGAAAGTGAAAGATAAAGGACAAGGCAATAATGCAGGGTAATGATGCAGATAATGGTAACCAGAGTGTGACAGTAAGGGGTCGAGCAGTGGTTCACAACTTTTTATCTGTCACAGCACACCGTTATACTGTAAAAATCCTGAGGCACACTTCTGATATTCTCCAACTGGACAGTTCAAGACAAAGGTAGGAAATGGCACTAACAAAGTCACCAAAGTACCGGGGAACATAAGAATGATTGCAAGCAATAATGGTCAATATATTCTACACAAAGACATGACAGCTAGCACACATTCAGGCTCTCTCAGTTGGACAATTTGAGTGTGTAACTTCCCTATGTTTACACCGGAGGTCTGCACATCTATGCTTTACAACAGGCTCCCTTTATCAAGGTGATGAACGTGCGAGGTTTTTCATTTCTAGATCAGAACCTGTGAGGAAAGGGCAACTTCCAGCTGGAATGCGGAGTGAATGAAACTGAACAATTCAATTCCTAATGGGGTCCTCGTCATTTCCCAGGAGCAGATGGGTGGGAACTGACCACGAAACAGCCTCAAAGTGTTTGTCAGGGGAAGTTCCCATCTCTTTTAAATAATCTTTATTGTCACAAGTAGGCTTACATTGCCATGAAGTTACTGTGAAAAGCCCCTAGTCGCCACATTCTGGCGCCTGTTCGGATCCACAGAGGGAGAATTCAGAATGTCCAAATTATCAAACAGCACGTTTTCCGGGACTAGTGGGAGGAAACCGGAGCACCCAGAGGAAACCCACGCAGACACGGAAAGAGCCTGCAGACTCCGCACAGAGTGACCCAGCTGGGAATGGAACCTGGCACCCTAGCACCATGAAGCCATGGGGCTAACCACCATGCTACCATGCTATTTAAGGACATCTCGTATTTTACTGGACTTCGGGCCAGAGAGGGAAAGGCTGACGTGGATAGAAATGGAAGTGAACTTCTGGTGCACAGATCTGAACTCAGAAAGAAGGAAGTAAATTGTGTTGTGGGGCAGCCGGGGCAGAATGAATTAGTGGATCGGATTCAGAGTCTGAAGAAGGGAGGAAAATATGTGAGGGGAGAAATTAATCTGTCAAATAATCAGGAAAATATTCAAATTGAAAACTTCCACAACTTCCATCAGATATTTGATAAAGTCCGGTGGCGTTCGCGAACGGAGCGGCCGCAGTAAAGAGGCTCCCACAGGTCCACAAAATCGTTTTCTTTTGGGGGTTTCCTGACAGGTTTAAAAAAAAAATTAAAGTCCTGCGAAATCAGCCATGCCTCTCTCGTCCTGCCCAGGCGCCAAAGCTCCATTCCACGGAGCTGAAGAGAAAAAAAAAGACTAGAGAGGAGAGACTGGTCCCAGTGGGCTGCACGTGGAGGAGTGGGGATCGGGACTAAGAAACAGCCTGAAAGTCAGAGGACTCAGAGAGCACAGAGTGGAAGACAAATTTTACATTCAATTTTTTTTTCCTCACCTGAAAAGATTTTAAAACTTTAAAACAAAACTTTAAAAAAAAATTCCCTTTTTAAAAAAAAAATGGCTGTTTTTTCTTTATAAAAAAAAGAGAATTTCTTTTTCGCACCAAAACCCAGCAAAAAGAGAAAGACACAAACAGAAATATGCCTGCAAATAATAATAAATTGGGGTACGGCGAGATGTAAGAAGGAGCAGCAGCGAAAGCGAAGGAAAAAGACAGGCAGGCTGCACAGGCAGTCAGCCCTACGAGGCGAGACGGAGGTTCAGGCGAACCAGGAAGCGGAAAAGCTGGCGAGCCGAGCAGCGGAGCAGGAACAGGCAACCATCCCCCCCACCCGCACAGGGGGAGGAATGCAAACAGAGACAATAAGATCATGAACTGTACACACGTGTTTGGTGTATTGCGTGGGACTGTGCTGACTCGTTTTTGGGCTCATTTCTTCTCTCAATGCAATGGGGGGGGGGTGGAGCAAGGGAAATAAGCGTGCTGAAAACGGAGTTAAATGCCATAAAGGAGGAGATAAAAACGGAGATAAACGCCATGAAGGAGGCACTCAGGACGGAGCTCCACACAATGATGCTGGCGGAGACAACGGACAAAATGCAGCGAGCCATCGAGGGCCTGGGAAGGAAGGTGGAGGCGCATAAGAAAACTATTCTGGAGTTGGAGAGGGCCGCCTCAGACCACAGCTACAGGATGGTAGCTCAAGAAACCGAGGTGAAAAGGTTGGTAACATCCCAGGGGAGCCCAAGGGGGAAAGTGGAGGGCCAGGAAAACAGGTTCAGATGGCAGAATGTTAAAATAGTGGGTCTGCCAGAGGGGACAGATGGCAGAGACCCAGCAGGCTACATCTCCCAAATGCTGGGCAAGCTAGTGGGAAGGGAGAAATTTCCAAACCCCCCAGAAATCGACAGGGCGCACAGGTCGCTCCGACCCAGGCCCAAAGCCAGGGAGAAGCCCAGAGCGATTATCGTGAAGCTGCACTGGTTCCAAGACCGTGAAAAAAATCCTAAAGTGGGCCCTGCAGTTGAGATCAAGCACATGGGAAGGGAAGATCATAAGGGTATACCAGGACATTGGGGCGGACCTGGCCAAAAGAAGGGCCAAGTTCAACATCAGCACTCGACAAAAGTAATGTGAAATTTGGGATGTTATTTCCGGCCAAACTCTGTGTAACATTTGAGGGGAAGCAGCTGTATTTTAACACCCCAGAAGAGGCTGAGGAGTTTGTTAGATCATAAGAACATAAGAACATAAGAACTAGGAGCAGGAGTAGGCCATCTGGCCCCTCGAGCCTGCTCCGCCATTCAATTAGATCATGGCTGATCTTTTGTGGACTCAGCTCCACTTTCCGGCCCGAACACCATAACCCTTAATCCCTTTATTCTTCAAAAAACTATCTATCTTTACCTTAAAAACATGTAATGAAGGAGCCTCAACTGCTTCACTGGGCAAGGAATTCCATAGATTCACAACCCTTTGGGTGAAGAAGTTCCTCCTAAACTCAGTCCTAAATCTACTTCCCCTTATTTTGAGGCTATGCCCCCTAGTTCTGCTGTCACCCGCCAGTGGAAACAACCTGCCCGCATCTATCCTATCTATTCCCTTCATAATTTTAAATGTTTCTATAAGATCCCCCCTCATCCTTCTAAATTCCAACGAGTACAGTCCCAGTCTACTCAACCTCTCCTCATAATCCAACCCCTTCAGCTCTGGGATTAACCTAGTGAATCTCCTCTGCACACCCTCCAGCGGCAGTACGTCCTTTCTCAAGTAAGGAGACCAAAACTGAACACAATACTCCAGGTGTGGCCGCACTAACACCTTATACAATTGCAACATAACCTCCCTAGTCTTAAACTCCATCCCTCTAGCAATGAAGGACAACATTCCATTTGCCTTCTTAATCACCTGTTGCACTTGTAAACCAACCTTCTGTGACTCATGCACTAGCACACCCAAGTCTCTCTGAACAGCGGCATGCTTTAATATTTTATCGTTTAAATAATAATCCCGTTTGCTGTTATTCCTACCAAAATGGATAACCTCACATTTGTCAACATTGTATTCCATCTGCCAGACCCGAGCCCATTCACTTAACCTATCCAAATCCCTCTGCAGACTTCCAGTATCCTCTGCACTTTTCGCTTTACCACTCATCTTAGTGTCATCTGCAAACTTGGACACATTGCCCTTGGTCCCCAACTCCGAACAAGATCGAACAAACTGTGGGAGAAACAGCTCCAACGGTCATCATGAAAGTGAAGCAGATGGAAAATAAAGAAAGAATCGTAATAAAGAGCGGAGGACAGACCGCAAACAGAGACAATAAGATCATGAACTGTACACGCGTGTTTGCTGTGCTCACTCGTTAAAGGCTCATTTAATCTCTCAATGCAATGGGGGGGGGGGGGGGGGGGGGGGGGGGGGGGAGCAAGGGAAATGAGGATGAGAAGCGAAATGAGGGTGAGAAAAGCGGACAGGAGAGCGAGACAAGGGCTAGCGAGAGGAAGGTAAAATAGGGCCAGAGCAGGGCAAGTGCTGAGAGGAGGGCCAACTTGGGAGGGCAGGAAGAAAGGAGGGCTGTGGCACGCCTCTCATGGGAGAGGGAGCGCCTGGCACAAAGGGGGGGGGGGGGGGGAACAGTGCAGAAGGGGGGGAAGAACACAGGACAGAGGGACAGGGACTAGGGGGGGGGAAGGAGTCGGGGGGAGAGCGCAGAACCAAAGTGAGGCAAAGAGAAGGGTTAGGTAGGTAAGAAGCACAAACATAGGCCTTGGCGGGCATGGAGCAGGGCGAGGGACCAAGATGGCGCCACAAACAGTCACTTGGGAGGGCTTCAGAGCAAAGGGAGATCCCGGAGTGCAGAGGCGCAGCCATGGGGTGTACACATAGCTAGCAACCATGTTGGGTGCCCCCTGGACAAAGGGAAACCCCGGAGCACTGGGGCCCGACCTCATGGTGAGAGCGATGACCGTGGTCATTTTGGATGGCTCCCTAAACCCTGGGGTGCGGGGGGGGGCGCCAATCAGGTAAATATGGGTGATCCCGCAGGACCGGGGGTCGAAAACCCCCCACCAGGATTGTTACCTGGAACTTAATGGGACTTAACGGCCCTGTGAAAAGATCCAGGGTCTTCGTCCACCTCAGAAGCCTAAAAGCTCACATAATCTTCCTACAAGAGATGCACCTGAGGGAGAAGGACCGACTTCTGGTAAGGAAGGGCAGGGTGGGATAGTTGTACCATTCATGCAGGCAGCATTCCTTCCTAGGGCAGCACACGTGGCTAGCACTATGGCTTCACAGCACCAGGGTCCCAGGTTCGATTCCCTGTTGGCTCACTGTGTGCGGAGTCTGCACGTTCTCCCCGTGTCTGCGTGGGTTTCCTCCGGGTGCTCCGGTTTCCTCCTACAGTCCAAAGACGTGCAGGTTAAGTGGATTGGCCATGGTAAATTGCCCTGTGTCCAAAAACGTTAGGAGGGATTATTGGGTTATGGGGATAGGATGGAAGTGAGGGCTAAAGTGGGTCGGTGCAGACTCGATGGGCCGAATGGACTCCATCTGCGCTGTATGTTCTATATACTATGCTACGGGACGAGGGCTAGGGGGGTAGCAATATTAGTTAGCAAGAGGACGAGGTTTACGGAAACCAAGTCAGTTACGGACCCAGGGGGACGGTACATCATGGTCTGCGGAAGGGACACCGGTCATACTGGTAAATGTGTACGCTCCCAACTGGGACGACACCGAATTCATAAAGAAGACCATGGCAGAAATCCCCGACCTTGACACATACCGACTGACCATGGGGGGGGCGACTTCAACTGGGTACAGCAGTGCTTCTCAAACTATCTGATGTGGCGGACCGGCAGTTTTTTTTTTCAATGTGCCAGGGACCGGTGAGCGAACAAGCCAATCCAGGATTACTGTCTCTTTCTTTTCTGGAAACACTCCACGTACCGGCAGACGATGGCTCGCGTACCGGCACCGGTACGCGTACCACACTTTGAGGAGCACTGGTGTACAAGATCCACTGACCAACCAATCAAACCCCAGAGCAGGGAAAAAACTGGCATGGCTAGGGAACCAGGAACATTTATGGAGTAGATGGGGGCTATGGACCCATGGAGGTTCCTGCATCCGGGAGAGAAGGAATTCTCATACTTTTCACAAATACACAAGGTATACACTCGTATCGACTTCTTTGCAGTGGGGAAATTGGTGCTTCCAGGGATCACGGGAACGGAATACTCCGCAATCATTATCTCCGACTTCACTATATGGATATGAGGTTGGAGACAGGCTGGGCCCAGCGCCCCACGTGGAGGCTGAACACGGACCTCCTGGCCAACAAGGCCTTTTGTCACAAAACATCGCGGGCCATAGGCGACTACGTTAGTAACAACCAAAACGGGAAGGCTCACCCTCCACGTTCTGGGAGGCACTGAAGGCCGTGATTACAGGAGAGATCGTAGCTACAAGGCAAGCAGAGATAGGGAAGAGAAGGTGGCCAGGCAACAACTGGTGGACTCCAACCTGGAAGTCACAGAAAATACTCCGAGTCCCCAACCATAGAGCTGCTGAAGGAGAGGAAAAAGCTGCAAATGGACTTTAACATGCTATCCACCAGGAAAGCAGTATACCAACTCCGCCACAAACACGGAGACAAGGCTAACCGCCTATTGGCTCACTAGCTGAGAAAGCAGGCAACCACGAGGGAAATAGCGCAGGTAAAGAATAGCAAAGACAGACTGTTAACAACCAAAGGAGGTCAATCGGGCATTTGAGATCTTCTACCGGGGACTGTACACCTCCGAGTCCCCCAACGGGGGCGCTCGGGGATGAAGCAGTTCCTCGACAGACTGGAACTACCAGTTGTGGGGGGAGACAGAAGGAGGGAGCTGGAAGCACCAATAGATCTGGGAGAAATCATGGAGAGCATCAGCTCCATGCAGGCGGGGAAGCCACCGGGGACCCGACGGGTTCCCGGCGGACTTCTACAAAAGATCTGCACCAGTCCTGGCCCCACACCTAAGGGACATGTTTGCGGACTCACTGGCAAGGGGCACCGTGCCCCCCATGCTAGCACAGGCCACAATTTCCCTGATACACAAAAAAGATAAAGACCTGACGGAATGTGGATCATACAGACCCATTTCACTGCTGAACGTGGATGGGAAAATACTCGCAAAGGTCCTGGCCAAAAGGCTGGAGGGCTGCATACCAGAGGTGGGCGCAGAGGACCAAACAGGCTTTGTCAAGGGTAGGCAGCTCACAGGGAACATCAGGCGGCTGCTAAATGTGATAATGACCTCCTCCTGGGAGAGAACACCAGAGGTGATTGTCTAGCTGGACGCAGAAAAGGGCTTTGACAGAGTCGAATGGAAATACCTCCTCGAGGTACTGGAACGGTTTGGGCTAGGAGCGGGATTCACAGCCTGGGTGAGGCTCCTGTACAACGCTCCCAAAGCGAGTGTCTGAACTAACACCACCAGCTCTGAATACTTCCAGCTACAGAGGAGCAAGACAAGGCTGCCCCCTGTCCCCACTCTTGTTCGCGTTAGCGATCGAACCCCTGGCGATAGCCCTGCGGGACTCAAAAAGCTGGAAGGGAATCGGAGAGGAGACAAAGAGCACAGGGTTTCACTCTCTGCAGATGACCTGCTACTCTATGTCTCGAAGCCACAGGAGGGCCTGAAGGCAATACTGCAAATACTGAAAGAGTTTCGAACCTTCTCGGGCTACAAACCTAACCTGGGCAAAAGCAAGGCATTCCCAGTGAACCTAAATGGGGGAGGGACAGAGCTGAAGTGGCTCCCGTTTAACATGGCCCAGAACAGATTCCGTTACCTGGGGATCCAAATAGCCAGAGACTGGACACAGATCCACAAGTGGAACCTGACCAGCCTGGTGGAGGAAGTAAGAAAAGACCTTCAATGGTGGGGCTCACTCCCACTCTCCCTGGTGGGGCGAGTGCAGACGATCAAGATGAACGTACTGTCAAGGTTCCTCTTCCTGTTTAGATCCACTCCGATCTTCATTCCCAAGGCCTTTTTCCAAAACGTAGACAGTCTAATCATGGCGTTTGTGTGTGCCCCCATCTGCGGCAATCACAGATTCCCCATGCCATGCTAGATACCACCTTCAAAAGATGGAGGCAGGACAGGGGCACACTGACGGTCATGGACTTTTACATAGGGTGCAGACTGGCGACACTGGACGAACTGACGAGGAAGTGGAAACTAGCAAAAGGACAGAAATTGAGACACCTCCAAATAAAACACTTCCTCCGCAAAGAGACAGTAGGGTTCACGGGGCCCCAGAAAGCACACTACTAGAGGACCTGATAGGCACAGGCAGCGAGAAGGGGGCTATGTGGGAAAATATACGGAAAGCTACTGGGCAGAGCTCGAACACCTCTGGACGAGACCAGACAAAAATGGGAGGATGAACTAAGGAAGGATGGGAACTCTGGAACGAAGCACTGAGCAGGGCGAACTCCATCTCCTCCTGCGCAAGGCTAAGCCTAATGCAGCTCAAAGTGGTGCACATAGCGCACCCGGCCAGAACCCAAATGAGGGGGGGGGGGGGGGGGGGGGGGGGGGGGGGTGGGGGGGGGTGGGTAGGGGGGAAAGAGAGAGAGAGAGGAAGGGTGCTGAAGCCAATTGGGGGGGGGTATCATAGACCGATCCAGAGCACTACAAAATGTACATCGTGCTAGTTACATTATCGTGTTAGTTAGGGGCTGGTTAGCACAGGGCTAAATAGCTGGCTTTTAAAGCAGACCAAGGCAGGCCAGCAGCACAGAACAATTCCCGGACCAGCCTCCCCGAACAGGCGGCGGAATGTGGCAACTAGGGGCTTTTCACAATAACTTCATTTGAAGACTACTTGTGACAATAAGCGATTTTCATTTCATTTCAAATGAAGGACAAAACAAACCTCTCTGTAAAATAAAGTAAATTAGCGCGGGCAAGAAAAATGTAATGTACATACACAACAACAGTTTATAAATATGAGAAAAGCCAATAAAAAAGATTTCCAAAAAACAGATATTTTAGAAAGTAAGTGCAAAGAGTCTAAAACCTCTGGTTTGGACGGATTGCATCCAACCTGTTCATTAATAATAATCAGAATATTATCAAATGACTGAAAGGTATGTTATTTCTGAATTTAAAACAAGATAAAACAAATCTAAGAATAACTATTTTCTCCCAGGATGACTCAATTTGGATAACTGCCATTGCCTTTTCAAATTTGTTAACATTTAAAAGGGCCCCACGCGTGTTATATATGAAAATTGTTGCTGTGTGAATTGGCATCATGTATGTATTAATACAGGTAACATTTTCACTTATCTCCTCTGACATAGATGACAAACTGACTGGGCCACTTTGTGCTCTGCAGAACTGGAGAAGACATCCTCAGAGGAAGTCTAGTCTTGGTGCTCCAAATGAGTGTGTCAATACTATCGGGAGGCAAAACGCAGCTTGCCCTCCACAGCTTAAGGAGATGAGAAACAGAAGCAGTCACTGAATGTGGAAAAGTGTAAACTTTAGTCTGATTGAGAATGGTCCCATTAACCTTTTGAATAAAGACAGGATATGGACAATTGTGTATTTCACTTACTGTTTTGTTTGTCAGATAGAATTTATTAATTTTAAAGCAGCTGTGTGAGGTGATCACATTGGAACCAGCAGAGATTGGTCTTGAATAGCAAATTGAAGGCCATTTAAACTGAGATTCCTGAGGATACCGAGAAACGTAGACCAGGTCAACCTGGTTGAAGGGAATTTAATCCAATCGCTTGGGGCTTGTTGGGTGGCTTGGTGAAGGGGCGCATGCGCGGGAGTGTCATTGGCCGCGGCACACTTACACTCTTCTCACGGCACACCAGTGTGCCACGGCACAGCAGTTGGGAACCATTGGTATAGAGGGCAACATTGGTGTGGATTGAGAATTGGCTCTCTAACAGGAAAGAGAGAGCAGGCATATATGCCTCATTTTCTGGTTGCCAAAATGTAATTGGTGTGCCACAGGGATCAGTGTTGGTGCCTCAACGTTTTACAATTTATGTAAATGATTTGGATGAAGGGACCAAAGGCACAGCTGCGAAATGTGCTGATGACACAAAGATAGGTAGGAAAGTTACATGAGTAGGCAAAAATCTGGAATACAAAATATGATGTGAGAAAACGTGAAATCATCCATTTTGTCAGGAAAATAAAAAGCATATTGTCTAGATGGTGGGAAATTGCAGAGGGATATTGGATGTCCTCATGCATGAATCACAAACAGTTAGGTACAGCAAGTAATTAGGAAAGCAAATAGAATGTTATTGCTAATTATATGGGGCACTGAATACAAGGGTAGGAAGGTTATCCTTCAATTATACACGACATAGGGGAGACCACACCTGAAGTACAGTACACATTATTGGTCCTTGGTTAAGGAAGGATGTAAATGTGTTGGAAGCATTTCAGAGAAGGTTTACTAGATTAATATCTGGAATGGTAGGGTTCTTTTAGGAGGAATGGTTGCATAAGCTAAACTCCTATCTACAAGAGTTTAAAAGAGTAAGAGGGGGCTTGATTGCAACAAACAAGATCCTGACAGGTTTTGACAGGGTGGCTGTGGAAAGAATGTTCCCTCTTGTGGGAGAATCTAAAACTAGGGGCCACTGTTTCAAAATAAGTGGTCGTCCATTTAAGACAAAGATTTTTTTCTCTCAGAGAGTTGCGAGTCTTTAGAACTCTCAAAAGGCAGCGGAAGAAGATTTGTTGTTTTTAAGGCCATGGTCGACAGAATTTTTAGAAAAAAATTATTTTTATTCAAATTGTCAAAAACAAAATTTTTGCATAACCGTACACAACAATTAAAAGAACAAAATACATGTTAACCATATATACAAAGAAAAGAATACAACGTAACGATTCCCCCCCCACCCCCCCCCAGGGTTGCTGCTGCTGCTGACCTTTACTGCTCGCCTAGAAAGTCGAGGAATGGCTGCCATCTCCGAGAGAACCCCGCCATGGACCCTCTCACGTCAAACTTTATTTTCTCGAGACTGAGAAACCCAGCCATGTCACTAATCCAGGTCTCGACACTCGGGGGGCTTTGAGTCCCTCCACATTAAAAGGATCCGTCTCCGGGCTACCAGGGAGGCAAAGGCCAGAATGTCGGCCTCTTTCACTCCCTGAACTCCCGGATCGTCTGACACACCAAAGATCGCTATCTCTGGACTTGACATCACCCTTGAACATTGCCTGAGCAAAACCCTGCCAGAATCCCTTAAGAGCCGGACATGCCCAGAACATATGGACATGATCTGCAGGGCTTCCCGCACACCTCGCACATTTATCCTCAACCCCAAAGAGCTTGCTCATCCTGGTTGCCGTCATGTGCGCCCGGTGGACTACCTTAAACTGGATGAAGCTAAGCCTGGCACATGATGAAGAGGAATTGACCCTATTTAGGGCTTCCACCCACGGGCCCGCATCCAGCTCCCCACCTAGCTCCTCCTCCCATTTGCCCTTAAGCTCCTCTACTGGGGCTTCCCCCGCCTCCTGAAGTTCCCGGTAGATGTCCGAAACCTTCCCCTCTCCTACCCAGGTGCCGGAGACCACCCTATCCTGAATCCTGCGTGGGGGTAGCAGCGGGAATGATACCACCTGTTTTTTCAGAAAGGCGCGTACCTGAAGGTATCTAAAAGCATTTCCAGGGGGCAAACTGAATTTCTCCTCTAGTGCTTTCAGGCTGGGAAAGGTCCCGTCAATGAATAGGTCCCCCATCCTTTTAATGCCTGCGCTATGCCAGCTTTGAAACCCTCCGTCTATCTTGCCGGGACAAATCTGAGTATTACGTATCGGGGTCCAGACTGAGGTTCCCTCCACCCCCCTGTGTCTTCTCCACTGACCCCGGATCTTTAATGCCGCCACCACCACTGGACCAGAGGAGTAGCGGGTCGGCGAGGACGGCAGAGGTGCCGCTATAAGTGCCCCTAGGCTGGTACCTTTACATGAGGCCGCCTCTAGCCGCTCCCTTGGCTACCCCTCCCCCAATACCCATATCCTAATCATGGCTATGTTAGCTGCCAAATACTAGCTGCAAAGGTTCGGCAGTGCCTGCCCCCCCCCCCCCCCCCCCCCCCACTGCGCTCGAGGTACAGTCTCTTTACTCGCGGGGTCTTATTTACCCATCCGAATCCCGAGATGATCTTGTTCACCCGCTTAATGAAGGACTTAGGGATGAAGATGGGGAGGCACTGGAAGATGAACAGAAATCAGGGGAGGACCATCATCTTAACGGTCTGCACCCTCCCCGCTAGAGATTGCGGGAGCATGTCCCACCTTTTGAAGTCCCCCTCCATCTGCTCTACCAGCCAAGATAGATTAAGCTTGTGGAGAGCATCCCACATTCGAGCCACCTATATCTCTAGCTACCGAATGCTCTTCTCGACCAACTTCTTTTTTTTTTTATAAATTTAGAGTATCCAATTATTTTTTTCCAATTAAGGGGCAATTTTAGTGTGGCCAATTCACCTAACCTGCACATCTTTTGGGTTGTGGGGGCGAAACCCACGCAGGCACGGGGAGAATGTGCAAACTCCACACGGACAGTGACCCAGGGCTGGGATTCGAACCCGGGTCCTCAGCGCCGTAGGCAGCAATGCTAACCACTGTGCCATCGTGCTGCCCTTTCTCGACCAACTTCAGCGGAAGCTCTCCCAGTCCCTTTTCCTGCCCCTTAGCTTGGATCACGAACATCTCACTTTTCTTCTCGTTTAGTTTACCCAGAGAAATTGCCAAAATCCCTCAGAATCTGCATGACCTCCCCCATCTCCTCCAGTGGGTCCGTAATGTACAGGAGTAGATTATCTGCATAAAGCGAGACCCGATACTCCTCCCACCCCCGAACCAACCCCCGCCAGCTCTTTGAAGTCCGCAGCGCTATAGCCAGCTGCTCTATCGCAAGGGCGAATAATATCGGGGAGAGGGGGCACCCCTACCTCGTCCCCCGGTGGAGCCTAAAGTATTCCAACCTCACCCTGTTCGTGCACACACGGGGGCCTGGTAGAGTTGCTGGACCCAACCTTTGAACCCCTCACCGAATCCGAACCTTCTTAGCACTTCCCACAGGTACTCACATTCCAGCAGGTCAAAGGCTTTCTCCGCGTCCATTGCCGCCACCTCTTCTGCCTCCCCTCCCTCTGAGGGCATCATGATGATGTTTAGGAGCCTCCGTACATTTGAGTTCAACTGCCTGCCCTTGACGAAGCCTGTCTGATCCTCCCCTATCACCCAGGGACACAGTCCTCAATCCTAGCAGCTAAGATCTTGGTTAGCAGTTTGGCGCCTACATTCAGCAGCAATATCGGTCTATAAGATCCACACTGTAGCGGATCTTTCTCTCGCTGGAGGATGAGTGTAATCGAAGCCTGTGACATTGTTGGCCTCATTAAAAGTCCTTAGTAGGAGTGGGCACAGCACTTCCGAAAATTTCTTGTAGAATTCTACAGGGTAGCCGTCCGGTCCCGGGGCTTTGCCCAACTGCATGTTCCCTAAAGCCTTTAACATCTCCTCTAGCCCTATTGTGCCCCCCCAATCCCTCCACCAGATCCTCTTCCACCCTTGGGAACCTCAGTTGGTGGTCGATAGAATTTTGATAAGCAAGAGTTGAATGGTTACTGACAGTAGGCGGGAATGTAGAGTTCAGGTTAAAACCAGATCAGACATGATCTTACTCTATGGTGGATCGGGCTATAGGGGCCTTCACCTGATCCAAATTTGTATGTTCCTATGAAGTGAAGCTTGTTACATAGGAAATCTGTGCAGATGGAGTACATGAATTTTCAGCATTCTACTCTGCTTCTTCTTGGCAGTCCCTCAGGATCAAGGATGATGTGCTTCAACACCAGTTTGATGGGTTCTGGAATGGCTATAAGTCATGTGAAATCTGCAGATATTTGGAGCAGGTGGGCTTGAAGGGTTGGGAGGACAGGTTCTAGCATTTTCCCTAAACCTGGCATTAGGCTAACTGGCCTACAGTTTTGTGCTTTGAGGTATTACATTTCAGGTTTTCCAATCTGCTGGGACCTTTCCAGAATCTAGGGAATTTTGTAAGATTACAATTAATGCATCCAGTATCTCTGCAGATACTAATTTTAAGGCCTTAGAATGCAGACCATCGGGTCCAAGGGACTTGTTAGCCTTCAGTCCCCTTAGTTTTCATATAACGTTTTTTCTAGTGATACTGATGTTTTTCCCTCCCTTTTGCCACTTGATTTTCTACTGTTCTTGGGATACTTTTAGTGACTTATATTGTGAACACGATTGTGAAGATGAACGCAGTATACTTGTTCAAAGCCTCTAGCATTTCCAAGTTTCCCATTATTAATTTCCCAGTCTCGCCTTCTAAGGGATCAATGCTCACTTCAGATACTCTTCTTTTGTATATACTTGTCGAATGTTTTTCTATTGATTTTTATCATTCTTGTTAATTTTTCTCTCATTATGTTTTTAAGTCATCCTTTGCTGGTTTCTAAAATAGTCCCAATGTTCTGGTCTTTCACTAGGCTCTGCAGCATTGTACACCTTTCCTTTTGTTTTGATGCCACCCATAACTTACTCAGTTAGCCATGAATGGTGCATCCTTCTGGTAGAGTCTCTCTTCCTCAGTGGAATATATATTTGTTGAGCCTGCTGCTGCTTCCTCACTGCATTCTCTTTTAACTTATGTACTCAGTCTGCTTTAGCCAACTCATGCCCTTGTGATTGCCTTTATTTCAGTTTAAGATCATGACTCACTCTCAAACTGAGCGTGAAATCATGATTGTTCTTCCCGAAAGAATCCTTTACTATAAGATATTTAATTAATCCTGTATACATTACACATTATCGTTTCCAAAATAGGCTCTTCCTTGGTAGGTTCTGGAATGTATTGTTCTAAGAAACTGTTCTAAGAGGGTGTAGAAGGATGGGTTAGTAAATTTGCAGATGACACGAAGGTCGGTGGAGTTGTGGATAGTGCTGAATGATGTTATAGGATACAGAGGGACATAGATAAGCTGCAGAGCTGGGCTGAGAGGTGGCAGATGGAGTTTAATGCGGAAAAGTGTGAGGTGTTCACTTTGGAAGGAGTAACAGGAATGCAGAGTACTGGGCTAATGGCAAGATTCTTGGTAGTGTAGATGAACAGAGAGATCTCGGCATCCAGGTACATAAATCCCTGAAAGTTGCCACCCAGGTTAATAGGGCTGTTAAGAAGGCATATGGTGTGCTAGCCTTTATAAGCAGGGGGATTGAGTTCGGAACCACAAGGTCATGCTGCAGCTGTACATAACTCTGGTGCGGCCGCACCTGGAGTACTGCGTGCAGTTCTGGTCACCACATTATAGGAAGGATGTGGAAGCTTTGGAAAGGGTTCAGAGGAGATTTACTAGGATGTTGCCTGGTATGGAGGGAAGGTCTTACGAGGAAAGGCTCAGGGAATTGAGGTTGTTTTCGTTAGAGAGGAGAAGGCTGAGAGGTGACTAATAGAGACATATAAGATAGTCAGAGGGTTAGATAGGGTGGACAGTGAGAGTCTTTTTCCTCGGATGGTGATGACCAACACAAGGGGACATAGCTTTAAATTGAGGGGTGATAGATATAGAACAGATGTCAGAGGCAGTTTCTTTACTCAGAGAGTAGTAGGGGTGTGGAACACCCTGCCTGCAACAGTAGTAGACTCGCCAACTTTAAGGGCATTTAAGTGGTCACTGGATAGACATATGGATGAAAATGGAATAGTGTAGGTCAGATAGGCTTCAGATGGTTTCACAGGTCGGCGCAACATCGAGGGCCGAAGGGCCCGTACTGCGCTGTAGTGTTCTATGTTCTATGTCCTGAATACACTCTATGAACTCCGCTTCCAGGCCACCTTTGCGAATTTGACTTGTCCAATTGATGTGAAGATTAAAGTCATCCACTGTTATTGCAGTACCTTTCTTGCAAGCCAACATTATTTCTCGATGTATACTTCATCCTACTATGTAGCTATTGTTAGGGGCTTATAAGCTTTCCTAGTTACCGTGCCTTATTTCCTTTTCTATTTCTTATTTCCACCCAAATTCTACATCTTGATCTTCTGAATCAAGGTTTGTTTCTTACTCTTTTACACATCAAATACTTATGAAATAGAGGTACTCACTTTTGTCTTTCCTCCTGTCCTTTCAAAATGGTCAAATGCCCATGATTTCAGGTCCCAGTCTTGGACACCTTGCAATTATGTATCTTTAATGGCTATTATACCATACTAATTTAATCCTAATTATGTCAACAGCTCATATCTCATAACAAGTATTCAGATTTTGAAAAAACTTTTTGGCCTACTCTGACCTTAATTTGCTGGTACACTCTCATGTTTGTTGGGTCTAACAACCTCAGATGTGCATCTCCCAGCACCTCAGCATGTACTGAGGATTTTATAGAAACAAGGGAGACTTTATAATTTTAAAATGGGGAGGAGTCTGAATATCATCTGGTACAATGATCCCTCAGTCTCATCCCAGTTTACCTGAAGACTGCATTTGGTGTTGATTGCCCACATGAATTTACATAGAAAATCAATTTGCATATTTACATGCATATCTAGAAATACCTAAAAAATCTCCAGAATACACATACCTTCTAAAGCATGAATTTCAGTATGTTGTGGCACTTATTGCAAGTTATTTAATCTGTTTCCATTACTCTTTTACATAATACATTTTAGATCTTAACAGCTTCCTGCATAAGATCTTTTTCTCATGTTGCCTCTGATCCTTTTGCTAATTACTCTAAATTGATGTTCTCTGTTTACAGACCCTTTGGCCATTGAGAACAGATTCTCTTACTTTAACAAATCCCTTCAAGATTTTAAACACTTCTATCAAGTTTCCCCTTAGCTTTCTCTGCTCTAAGAACAACCACAAGTTCTCGGTAGCTCCATGTAAATGAAGTCTTTCATGCCTGGAACCATTTTAATATATTTCCCCTGAATCCTCTCTTGACACTTTCCTAATAGAGACAGCCACAGTCAGCTGGACAGTGCAGTATGTTATTCCCCAAAATTTTGCAGTCCAAATCCAATCAGGTGGGAGACCTCAAAATCTTCCCTGGTCTCTAAACTGAATTCATCCTAAGGTGGGAAAATGTAATTCTGAAATAGATAATACATTGTTTGCCTTTCAATGAAACCCATTTTGACTGATCAAACACTACATTTTTCTTTTGGTTACATTTGAGAAAAGCAGAACTTTTCTTTCTCTAAGTTAAAAAATATTTTTTCCATTACCTTGAATTATGATAGTCTGGCCATTGATGAATGCTTTCTTTTGACAGTCAACTGCCCACCGAGTTACTTTTATCTAACTTTTGTCCTAAAGGAAAACAATGCCCTAATGTTGTGCTTGGTTGGATAAGCATCTTTCACAGTAGATGAATTCAGAGCTCTTGAGTCAAGAACAGATTTCACAGTATAAAATGTGTTGAATGATCAAAGTTATGTGTATTTAGTTGCCAGGAAAGAAAGATGACATTTAAAATGCAAGTTTTAAAAACAGAAAACTGGTGTTAAAGTAGGCCACAGGAGGTTGATACTCAAATGTCATTACTGAAAATCTATGAGACTTCTAGTAACATAAGATTAGGAATAGTCCATTCAGACCATGAGCCATTTTTGATATAGTTAGAACATGGCTGATCTGTTTCTTAACTCCATCTATACCCCTTGGTTCCATAACCTTTAATAACCTTGTCGTAGAAAAATCTATCAATCTCAGATGCAAACATAAGAAATAGGAGCAGAAGTAGCCATTCGGCCCCTTGAGCCTGCTCCACCATTCAATTAGATCAGGGGTGGGCAAACATTTCCGTGCAAGGGCCACATTCAGAAATTCACAATTTTAGAGGGCCGCATAGTATATTAAGTAAAATAATTAATATTTAAAATAGCCAAAATAAAAGGTCTTTAAAGAAAAAAAAGCACATTTATTTGAAAAACAAAGTAACTCAGTAAGTAACAAAACAATGTCAATGAGAATGATGCATCTGACTGCAGTCATTTACCAGTTTGTTGAAATCAGGTGTCAAGTTGCTTGTGCTGATCCTTAACACTGACAGAAGCACAGCCTAGCCGAGTCAACGATAAAAACGCGCGTAGTGGGGTGGATGATTGGGGCTGCCTTATTGGTCGGTTTAGTTGGGTGTGCGACCAATAGGAGTCCAGGTTACAACCAATAATAAGGCTTATTGTTTGTAACCTGGACTCCTATTGGTCGCACACCCAACTAAACCAACCAATGAGACAGCCCCACTCATCCACCCCACTACGCGCGTTTTTATGCAGCCCGCCAATGAGGTGCCCGGAATCATAACCGGCATTTTTGAAAAGCCGCTGGGGAAAAGCCGCTGAAGTAAATGCGCTTATTGAATAAGCGCATTTACTTCAGCGGCTTTTCCCCAGCGGCTTTTCAAAAATGCCGGTTATGATTCCGGGCACCTCATTGGCGGGCCGCATAAAAACCTTTGTTGGGCCACTTGCGGCCCGCGGGCCGTAGTTTGCCCACCCCTGAATTAGATGATGGTTGATCTTGGATTCCAATTCCCATCTACCCCCGATAACCTTTGAATCACTTGCGTAACAAGAAGCTATCGACCTCCACCATCAAAATCTTCAATAAGCCTGCCTCCATCATCTTCTAAGAGTTCCAAAGTCACACAACCCTAGAGAAAAACAAACCTCATTGGTCCTAAAAGGGCAACCCCCAATTTTAAAACAATGCTCTTTTTGGGCTCTGTGTTTTAGTTTTGCATTCAAGTTGGAGAGCTGCATTCAAACCAATCGGACGCATACTGGTCTCTCTCTGCATGTTTAGATCACTTGATAATTCAAAAGTGATAACTGGTCTCTGTAGAGAATTCAAACCTTTGTTAAAAAGTGTTCTGGCTTATGGATGTTGTTAGGAAAGTTACTAAGGGTTACCTATAGAGTACTGTATCTTTTTGGGGGGTTATCAGTGTTGGTAGTTAGTAAGATGTTTACTGTGGGCTTATGAAATGTTAACTGGATTCATAGAATAAACATTGTTTGGTTTTAAAAATACTTTAGATCTCGGTTGCATCACACCTGTAAAGTGGGCCCTTGTGCTCCCCATAACCAAAATCTATTAAAGGTTGTGTGTCAGGTGGACTCCATGGTATACTTTGGTGTTCTCTGAACTCTGGCCCATAACAATAGGCATGACAGACCAAATAGTTTACCTCTGTGTTGTAAAAGTTTATGATTTTATGAACACATTGGAAAATAGGATGCCACTGGAGACCTGTCAATTACAATGGAGTCAGCAGAATTTAAGATAGAAAGCAAAGAAGGCAACAGTTCTGAATAACTTGGAGAGCTGAATAGGGTGGAGCACCTAAGGACAGTGAGAAAACTGTTGAAAAAAAAGTTTAAGCCTAGCTCACGGGGATGAGAAAATGGAAGAGTAGGTAATATAGTGAAGGTCAAGATAAGCCATGTGAATAACTGGATGTGAAAGACAGGTGTTCAAGGCAGGGGTCATACAGGACCCACTAAGCTGTTTTTTTTTTTAAATAATTTTATTGAAAAATTTTGAATTATACAACAATAACGCACCATAGTAAAATACCAAAAATAACAATATATTAACAATCATAAACATTCGCCCACCTCCATGAACAACACAGCATTTTAACAACAACGCAAATTAACACAATATAAAGCTACAGAATAGACACTACAATAAGGAACACGCCCCCCCCCCCCCCCGGGTTGCTGCTGCTATTGACCAAGTTACCTATCTTTGAGCCAGGAAGTCCAGAAAAGGCTGCCATCGTTTATAGAACCCTTGTATTGATCCTCTCAGGGCAAATTTGACCCTTTCCAATTTTATAAATCCCGCCATGTCACTGATCCAGGTCTCCACACTTGGGGGCCTTGCATCCTTCCACTGTAGCAGAATCCTTCGTCGGGCTACTAGGGACGCAAAGGCCAGGACACCGGCCTCTTTCGCCTCCTGCACTCCCGGCTCTACCGCAACTCCGAAAATCGCGAGTCCCCACCCTGGTTTGACCCTGGATCCAACCACCCTCGACACCGTCCCCGCCACCCCCTTCCAGAATTCTTCAAGTGCTGGGCATGCCCAGAACATATGGGCGTGGTTCACTGGACTCCCCGAACATCTGGTGCACCTGTCCTCACCCCCAAAGAACCTACTCATCCTAGTCCCGGACATGTGGGCCCGGTGCAGCACCTTAAATTGGATGAGACTAAGCCTCTCACATGAGGAGGAAGAGTTGACTCTCTCCAAGGCATCCGCCCAAGTCCCGTCCTCTATCTGCTCCCCAAGTTCCTCCTCCCATTTAGCCTTCAGCTCCTCCACTGACGACTCCTCCACCTCCTGCATTACCTTATAGATGTCAGACACCTTCCCCTCTCCGACCCACACCCCCGAAAGCACTCTGTCCATCGTCCCCCGCGACGGCAGCAGAGGGAATCCCTCTACCTGTCGCCTAGCAAACGCCTTTACCTGCAAGTATCTGAACATGTTCCCTTCGGGAAGGCCAAATTTATCTTCCAGTTCCCCCAGGCCCGCAAACCTCCCGCCAATAAACAGGTCCCTCAATTTGCTGATGCCCGCCCTTTGCCACCCCCTAAATCCCCCATTCTTGTTCCCCGGGATGAACCGATGGTTGCCACCCAGTGGAGCCTCTATCGAGCCCTCTGTTTCCCCCCCGATGCCGTCTCCACTGTCCCCAGATTCTTAGGGTCGCCGCCACCACCGGGCTCGTGGTAAACCTCTTAGGGGAGAGCGGCAATGGTGCCGTTACCATGGCACCAGGCTCGTACCTCTACATGACGCCATCTCCATTCTTTTCCACGCCGCCCCTCCCCCCTCCATCACCCATTTACGTACCATTGACACATTGGCTGCCCAATAGTACCCCAGAAGGTTTGGCAACGCCAGCCCGCCTCTATCCCTCCCTCGCTCCAGGAACACCCTCTTCACTCTCGGAGTCCCATGTGCCCACACAAAGCTCAAAATACTGCTAGTCACTCTCCTAAAGAAGGCCCTGGGGATAAAGATGGGCAGGCACTGAAAGAGGAACAAGAACCTCGGAAGCACCGTCATTTTGACGGACTGTACCCTCCCCGCCAACGATAATGGCAGCATGTCCCACCTCTTGAACTCCTCCTCCATCTGATCTACCAGTCTGGTTTAGTTATGCTTGTGAAGAGTCCCCCAGTCCCTGGCCACCTGCACCCCCAGGTACCTAAAGCTCTCCCCTGCCCGCCTAAGCGGGAGCCTACCAATTCCTTCCTCCTGGTCTCCAGGGTGCACCACAAACACCTCGCTCTTGCCTAAATTTAATTTATAACCTGAAAAGGTCCCAAACTCAGCTAGCAACTCCATCACTCCCGGCATCCCTCCCACCGGGTCCGCCACATACAGTAACAGGTCATCGGCATACAATGACACCCTATGTTCCTCTCCACCTCGCACCAAGCCACTCCACCTCTCTGAATCCCTCAACGCCATCGGCAGCGGCTCGATTGCCAGTGCAAACAACAAGGGGGACAGGGGGGCAACCCTGCCTGGTCCCACTAGCTGGTTAACATCAACTAGCAGCCTGGTAAATGGGTGGAATCAGGGGCTGTGAGATAGTTTTTGTCAAGACTAAAAGAGAAGGCTTTGATTGTCTCAATGTTCTAGGATATACTTGCTGAAGAAGAAGGCTATACTTTTCCCTAGAGGCAACAATGCTCACTAGACCAATTCCTGGGATGATAGCTCTGTGTGAGGCAACAGTGTTAACAGTTATAAAACCAAGGAAGGTAAATGGATCCAAGGTATAGTTCAACCATAAATTCATACTGAAATAGGCTCAAGGAACTGAATTGCCTACTCTGTTTATATATTCCAATGTAATGATTGAAGAACCATTGAAATATTTGCTTTGTAAGAATTAAGGCAAATTGTTCAGTCTATGCTCAAATGTTAGTTTATCAAAAATTTTAATAAATCATTTAATTATATTATAAATGAACCAACAAAATAGCATTTAAACATCCCAACTACCATCTGGGGGAGGCTGCGTGAGAGCATCAGTGGCTAGTCATCCAGGTGCCCAGGCTAATGCTCTGGTTTACTAATGACCCACTTGGTTACGAATTACCTTTAGGCAAGGAAATCTGCCACTGTTACCCAGTCCAGCCTAGATGAAATTCCAGACCCATATCAATGTGGTTGCCTTTGAAATGGCCTAGCAAACCACTCAATTCAAAGGATGGGCAACAAATGGCCAGTGACAGCCAACAACCCATGAAATAATTAAAAAAATAAAATTTGAACTCCCAAGAATGAATGCAGCATGTAAATTCGTTTTTCACATGATATCATAAGTTTGCATCTTCTTGAAATAAAAGGAATGAAAAGCTAATAAATCTAGAACAGGTAATATATATCATTATATGAAAAATGCTGCTTTAAGTTGTTTGCCTTGATAGAAATGAGTGCAGCAGTAAAGAAGTTCATTGCTGAAACTACAGTTATATTAAAATCGCAAAATATTGTCAAGAACTGTCTAAATTTTTTTTTTACAATTTAAAGTACCCAATTCTTTTTTTTCTAATTAAGGGCCAATATAGCATGGCCACTCCACTTGCTCTGCACACGTTTTTGCGTTGTGGGGGTGATACCCACACAGACATGGGGAGAATGTGCAAACTCCACCCGGGATCAAACCCGGGTCCTTGGCGCTGTGAGGCAGCAGCACTAACCATGCTGTTAGTTAGCAGTTGTTAGCAGTACTAACAACTGTGCTGCCCCTTCACTGTCTAAATAAAGCTGGTTTGAATTCCGCAACTGCCTAGCTTCTTTTAAATGAAATAAATAACCTTTATTGCCACAAGTAGGCTTACATTAACACTGCAATGAAGTTACTGTGACACGCCCCTAGTCGCCACATTCCGGCGCCTGAGGGGGAATTCAGAATTCTCAGCTGGTACAGGAATTGAATCCACGTTACTGGCGTTGTCCTGCATCACAAACCAGTTGTCCAGCCCACTGAGCTATTGTAAGGAAAAATTTAATAAATTTTGCCACATTTGTCAGTTGAAACAGAAGTGTTTTAAACAGACAGTGAACATGGGCAATTCACAAATGGTGACAGCCAACTGTGACTCATTGCATTGTAATATACTATTGAGAGCCGCAGATTTCAAAAAGATCACATTCTAATACTGAATAGGTTTAATTATTTTTTATTTTAATGAGGAACTGTTTAAACACAAGTTTAAACACAACTACTGTATGCAAATTATTATCTCAACAATGGATTGCAGGTATAATTTAGCTGTGGTTTCCTTTGTAGTTTCATCGATGGTGGGGAGGAAGGGAGGTACAGTTGTTTTAAAAATATAAGCAGTCCCTAAGAACACACACACACAATCTGATTCCTGAAAATCAAAACTTCCAAGAAAATGGGAAGTCTATGTATTCGCTTCGTGCAGTAAAGAAACATCTTTCAACACACTATACTATTGGTTTTGGTTCAACCTGGCAGTCATACTTCATTTTACACCTGCTTCATGCATGAAAGTCAATCACGCTCAGAGATAAGAAAGACAGACAGGAGAACAAGAGCTTATTAAGATATTCAAACCCTCTCTGTTCAACATCTAAAAGGTGAGTTCTGTACTACTCTGCCTGGCAAAAGCTATTCTTTCTGATAATATGCAGGTGAAAGATGACAAGCTGATCAGCATTACCAATATGACTTCTTCGTTCGCCCATGGAACTGGGACAAAGGAGGCAAGCAAATGCTGCCATGATTTTTTTCTTTAACACAATGTCAGTAAGTTTTACAAATTTGACATGAGATAATCACTAATGTGGCGGCAAGTTCATAGTAACCTGTATTAACTTGCATTAAACCATGAGACCATGGACGGAATCTTCCGTCACTCCACCATCCTGACTTAGAAATATATGCCGTTCTTTCACTGTCGCTGGGTCAAAATCTTGGAAACTCACTGTCTAACAGCAATGTCTGGGTGCCTACACCACGGGACTAGAGCAGTTCAAGGATGCAACTCACCATTACCTTTTGAAGGGCAATTAGTCACGGCATAATACTGGCCAAGCCAACGGCCCATATGCCATCAATGATTTTTCAATATATATACATCCAAGTCAGAATTGTGAGTGACTTGGAGGGGTACTTCCAGGTGGTGTGTTCTCATCTGTCTGATGTCCTTGTCCTTCTGGAAGGAAGCAGTTGTGTGTTGGAAAGTGCTGCCTAAGGAGCATGGGCGAGTTCCTGCAGTGCATCTTATAGTTGGTACACACAGCTGCCGCTGTTCAGCAGTGGTGGAGGGAGTGAATGTTTACAGAGGGGTCGCCAATCAAGTGTGCTGATTTGTCCTGGATGGTGTCAAGCTTCTTGAGTGATTTTGGAGTTGCACCCTTAATAATAATAATCTTTATTATTGTCACAAGTAAGCTTACATTAACAAGGAGGCTTCCATTAAGTTACTGTGAAAATCCCCTAGTCGCCACACTCCGGCGCCTGTACGGGTACACTGAGGGAGAATTCAGAATGCCCAATTCATCTAACAGCACAACTCTCAGGGCTTGCGGGAGGAAACTGGAGCACCTGGAGGAAACCAACACAGACATGGGAGAGAACGTGCAGACTCCGCACAGACTGTGACCCAAGCCGGGAATCGAACCTGGGACCCTGGCGCTGTGAAGCAACAGTGCTAATCACTGTGCTACCGTGCCACCCTTGCCATACAGACAAGTCAAGCGTATTCCATAACACTCGTGCCTTATAGATAGTGGACAGGCTTTGGGGTCTCAGGAGGTGGGTTACTCGCCATGGATTCCTAGCCTCTGACTTGCTCTTGTAGCCACAGTATTTATATGACTAGTCCAATTCAATTTGTGGTCAATAGTAATTCCCAGAATGTTGATAGTGGGGGTTCAGTGACGGTAATGCCATTGAATGTCAAGTGATGATTAGGTTCTTTCATGTTGGAGATAGTCATTGCCTCGCACTTCTGTGGCATGAATGGTACTTGTCTCTTGTCAGTCTAAGCCTGGATACTGTCCGAGTCTTGCTGCATTTGACATGGGACTGCCTTGTATCTGAGGAGTTGCGAATGTTGTACAATTATCAGCAAATATCCCCACTTCTGACCTTATGATGGAAGGTCATTGAAGAAGCAACTAAAGATGGTTGGGTCCAGGGCACTGCAGGAAATCCTGCAGTAATATCTTGGAACTGAGGTGATTGACCTCCAACAACCACTACATCTTCCTTTGTGCCAGATATGGCTCCGACCAGCAGAGGGTTTCCCTGATTCACAATGACTTCATTTTCTAGGCTCCTTCATGCCACACTCGCTCAAATGCTGCCTTGAGTTGCAAAAAGTTGATTTACAGGTGCAACAGGTGATTAAGAAGGCGAATGGAGTTTTGTCCTTCATTGCTAGAGGGATAGAGTTTAAGACAGGGAGATTATGCTGCAACTGTATAAGGTGTTAGTGAGGCCACACCTGGAGTATTGTGTTCAGTTTTGGTCCACTTACATGAGAAAGGACGGACTGGCGCTGGAGGGTGTACCGAGGAGATTCACTAGGTTAATCCCAGAGTTGAGGGGGTTGGATTACGAGGAGAGGTTGAGTAGACTGGGACTGTACTCGTTGGAATTTAGAAGGATGAGGGGGGGATTTTATAGAAACATATAAAATAATGAAGGGAATAGAGAGGATAGATGCGGGCAAGTTGTTTCCACTGGCGGGTGAAAGCAGAACTATGGGGGCATAGCCTCAAAATAAGGGGAAGTAGATTTAGGACTGAGTTTAGGAGGAACGTCTTCAACCCAAAGGGTTGTGAATCTAAGGAATTCCCTGCCCAGCGAAGTAGTTGAGGTTCCTTCATTAAATGCTTTCAAGATAAAGATAGTCTTTTGAAGAATAAAGGAAATAAGGGTTATCGTGTTTGGTCGGGAAAGTGGAGCCGAGTCCACAAAAGATCAGCCACAATCTCATCGAAGGGCCAGATGGCCTATTCCTAGTTCTTATGTTCTCATGATGTCAAGGGCCAGCCAACAAATATGGGTATTCTCAGATGAGGGGAGATGCACAACTGAGACAGGTTATGAGCCCTTTATTCACATTGCAGGACATGAGGATAGATACCAATGAAGGGCACTCGTGCAAGATTAAATCTGATAAAAGGGACTAAATGTTGATCTTGTATTAAACATTTAGTCATAGCCTCGACATTCTCAAGAACAAGGGAGTCAGGAGCAATTGGATGATTTGAGCTGCCCCACATGCTGGTTACAATCATTCTGCATGCAGGGACACCCATGAGAAGAGTCAATGTTAATGTAAGCCTACTTGTGACAATAAAGATTATTAAATTAGAGGTGGATCACCAGTGCTCGCTTGATCATCAACTTAAACGTCAAGCGGCCTCCCAGATACTCAATCCAGCGCCAACCTTGTTTCCACACCTCTCTGGTCAATGCGGCTTTTAAATCTGACTACTGCAATCTTTATAAATCGGTCATGCCTAAATTTCTAGACAGTCTACTCATCTGGACATTTACTTGCTCTTTAAGAGGAGAAAGGATCTGACAAGAATGCGGTTCATACTGACCCATCTCGCTTTCGGATGCGGTCTTCAAGCTGCTTGCTAAGGTTCTGGTGGTCTGGTTAGAGCCTTGCCTCCCGAGTATAATTTTGAAGGATCAAACAAGCTTGGTGAAGGGCCGTCAATTGTTGGCCAACATACATCACCTTTTTTTTAAAAAATAATTTTTATTGGAATTTTTTACAGAAAATATAAAAAAATATAACAGCAAACAATAATGACACCCTTTCCGCCCTTCCCAGTACCGGAACCTGAGATAATGGTATCTCTCAAAGCTGAAAAGGCATTTGATAGCCTAGAATGGGAATATTTATTTGAGATTCTCGGGGGATTTGGATTCGGCCATAAATTTGCTTCTTGGATTCGCTTGTTATATAATGCCCCTACGGCCAGTGTTTGTACAAACATTCTGTACTCAGATCACTTCCCCTTGAATAGTGGCACTAGACAGAGCCATCCACTCTCTCCACTTCTGTTCGCCTTGGCAGAGTTCTCTATAGTTGATCTCTATAGCGTTGAGGTCCTCTCGTCAACGGAGGGGTATGAGTCGAGATGGGATGGAGCATCGAGTATCTCTCTATGAGGACGACCTACTTCTTTATATTATGGACCCAACATCCTTCATCGACGGCATAATGAAATTGCTTAATACCTTCAGCTTCTTCCCTGGGTATAAATTGAATCTAGCCAAGAGTGAATGTTTCCCGGGTAACCCTCCTGGAAGACGAACCCAACTGGGGATGTTATTTTACCACCTCTCTAACACAAGCTTTCGTTGGCTAGGAGTAATGGCGGCCCACAACTGATTCTCACTTCTTAAGTTGAATTACTCAAGCCTGATTAATAGTGTTAAAACCAACTTACAAAGGTGGAATAAACTTCCTCTATACTTGGCCAGTAGGATTCAAACAATTAAAATGAATGTGCTCCCAAGGGTTTTGTTTTACTTTCAATGTCTTCCAATTTTTCTGCCCAAATCCTTTTTTATCAAGGCTAACAAATTGATATCTGCTTTTAGTTGGATAGGTATGAATCCCAGAATCCGCAGCGTTCTATTCCAATGAGATAGATGGGGGGGGGGGGGCTGTTGGTCCTCCCTAATTTATTGTTTTATTACTAGGCTGCTAACATCCAAAAAATGTTGTCATGAATCAGTGACTCCGATTCTATTTGGTGACAAATGGAAGTTTGCTCCTGCTCTACCTCTACTCTCCTTGCCATAATCACTAAACCATTGTCCTTTTCTTCTGCTAGATTTTCCTCAAACCCAGTGGGTGAACATAGAACATTACAGCGCAGTACAGGCCCTTCGGCCCTCGATGTTGCGCCAACCTGTGAAACCACTCTAAAGCCCATCTACACTATTCCCTTAATAAAACATAGAACGCCTCTCTTATGATTTGGAAACAATTTTGAAATTACTTTAAGCTCCTGTCACTCTCTTTGCTAGCCCCTGCTTGTAACAATCACCTTTCACTACCTTCTGGTTTGGACCCAACATTTAAATCTTGGAAAGTGAAGGGTCTGGAGCATTTTGGGAATCTGCTTATGAAGGGGAGATTTGCCAGTTTTAGGGAGTTGGCTGATAAATGTCCGCTACCCAACTCCTATCTTTTTCATTACTTTCAAGTTTGCGACTTCTCGCGTATGACTTTTCCTTCCTTTCCATTGGCGCCACCTTCTTCCTTGCTGAACAAGATTCTTTCTTTGGTTCAGCCTGGCAAGGGGACTCTTTCGGTCCAAAAAGTCATATTGTCTCATCGGATCCCTCCCATTAAACGGGGTGAGAGCGAATGGGAAAGTGAATTGGGCCCTATACATACTAGTGTAGTTTGGAGGGAGGCACTTCATAGGGTCAATTCCATATCCTTGTGCGCCAGTTCAGCCTAATTCAATTTAAGGTGTTACCCAGGGCGTACTTGACTAGGGAAAGAATGAGTGGGTTTTTCCCAAATGTTGATTATAGATGTGATCACTGTTCTCTTGGCCCGGCTTGCCACAAATTCCTGGTCCTACCTCAAATTCATAGGCTTCTGGGCTTGCATCTTTAGCACTATGTCGGAGATACTCTATTTGGATTTAGACCCATGAGTGCTGGTAGCCATATTTGTGGTGTCAGATTCACTGGTGATTCAGTCTTGGATAGGGACGGATGTTGTCACCTTTGCCTCACTGATCCCCAGAGGCGAATATTGCTTGGTTGGAGGTCTCCCAATCTTCCCAGTGCTTCTGCTTGGCTGAGTGATTTAATGTCAGTCTTACCCTTGGAGAAAATCAAATTCACTATCAGGGGATCAGGGGAGAGGTTCTATCTCAGATGGCAACCATTTATTTTCTTTTTTAATGGTCTAGACATCGTCAGCTGTTAGGGAGTTTAGTTTAGTTACAGTATTTAGTATTACAGTATTTAAGTTATTTATATATTTTTTTTACTTTCATATTTGCTTGGTTTTTTTGAATTCTTGCATTCTTGTTTGTGTTGATTATGTAAATATTTAATAAACATACTTAAAAAACTGATACAGCACAGAAGGGATCTATTCGGCCCATCATGTCCATGATGTCCCAGGTGCCCTTTCTAATCCCATCTTCCTGCCCATGGCCCATCACCCTGTAGTTTACAGCACTTAAGGTGCAGATCCAGGTACTTTTAAAAAGAGTTTAGGGTCTCTGCCTCCACCATCAACTCAAACAGTGAATTCCAGACACCTATCACCCTCTGCGTAAAATGGATTTTCCTCATGTCCCCTCTAATCCATCTGCCATTTAGCTTGAATCTATGGTTTTTGAACTCTCTGCTAAGGGAAGCAGGTTCCTCCTGTTCCTCTATCTCTGCCCCTCACAATTTTGTACACCTCAATCATGTCACCCTTCAGCCTTCTCTGTTCCAAGGAAAACAACCCTAACCTCTCCTTGAAGCAACAATTCTCCAGCCTGGCAACATTCTCGTAAACCTTTTCTGCACTCTCTACAGAGCAATTTTATCCTTCCTGTAATGTGGTGACCAGAACTACATACAATACCCCATTTGTGGCCTCACCAGTGTCTTATACAGTTCCATTATGTCCCTATTTTTGTATTTACTACTTTGCCAATGAAGAAGAGCATTCTATATGCCTTCTTTACAGCCTTATCTATCTGTACTGCTAAAGGCCAAAGGCCTTCCACGCCAGCCGGCGGGGCGCCAAAGGCCTTCCACGCCAGCCGGCGGGGCGCAAACCACTCCGGCGCAGCTCCTAAAGGTGCGGAGGATTCCGCACCTTTTGGGGCCGCCCGACGTCGGAGTGGATCACGTCACTCCGTCCCACCGGGAACCCCCGCCACGCCGGGTACGGGAGAATCCCGCCCCATATCTCCTTCTTCATAAGCAATATGAGATCTGGCACTCTAATTCATAGAGTGTATGCGGGACAATAAATTCTAGAGTCAACCAGGCTGCACGCTAATCAGGACCTGGTAATGAACAATGAGACAATAATCAAAACCTTGTGGTAATGGAACTTTTAGGTTTTGTTTTATTTGTTCATGGGATGTGAGCATCGCTAGCTGGGTCAGCATTTATTGCCCATCAGTGAGTGCATGTACGAGTTAAAGTAGGCCAGATCCGGTAAGGACCACAGATTTTCTTCTCTATAGAACATTAGTGAATCAGATGGGTTTTTCGGACAATCAACTATGGTTTCATGGTCATCATTAGACTTTTAATCCCAGATTTTTTTATTGAATTCAAATTTCACCATCTGCCACAGTGGGATTTGAACCTGGTTCCCAGAGCATTATCTTATGTCTCTGGATTACTCATCCAGCGATTATATCACAATGCCACTGCCTTCAATCAGAACATTAATGAATTTCATGTTCCATTTGAAGGGGAAGTGGCATTAACAGTTTGAGTGACTTAATCAAATTTCTTCAGGAAATCCATATAAATAGCATCTATAGATATTCCCCTATCTACTACTTTAGTCACCTTTGATTCACAGCTTCAGCTTCTCCTTCCTTCCTATTTTGAATTCTGTCTTCAATTTTCACTACTTTTCCAATTAAGTTTTTTGTAAGTTTCCTGCTGTATACACCATAGAGGCCTCTGATCTGAATCATCTTTAGTATCTTGTTAAGACATATCCCTCTGGTATACCATGAAACAGGCTTGCATTATGTGTGTGTGTGCCAAATTTAATTAAACTGAAGACCGCAAGTTCAAAACATCAAAAGGGGATGGGTGTGAATGTAAGCATGCACAAGTGGAGGTGAGAAAAGCAGCAGAAATAGATATTTGCATTAGAAGATAAGTGGGTAAACTGAAAATTAGCTACTGCACTGCAAAAGGAAAATTTACAACTGGCAAAGATCACAAATGAGTACAGCAAAGTGTCAAGTTTATTTTTTACCTCAAAGTAGTCGTCTTAAAAACAACATGAAATATCTTCATATTCCGGGAAAGGGCTTTTAAAAAAATGTAAGAACAATAGTTTTTTATATTTCTCCAATTAAGGGGCAATTTAGTATGACCAATCCACCAACGCTGCACATCTTTGGGTTGTGGGGGTGAGACCCACGCAGACACGAGGAGAATGTGCAAACTCCACACCGACAGTGACTTGGGTCTGAGGTTGAACCCGGGTCCTCGGCGTCATGAGACAGCAGTGCTAACCACTGCACCACTGTGCACCCCCACTCCCCAAGAACAATAGTTTTTAACTTGAAAGAGGAAAAACATATTTAATAGAGATTAGAAGCTGTATGGGTAGGAGCCATGATGTGGAGATGCCGGCGTTGGACTGGGATGAGCACAGTAAAAAGTCTTACAACACCAGGTTAAAGTCCAACAGGTTTGTTTCAAACACTAGCTGATTCACCTGAGGAAGGAGCAGTGCTCCGAAAGCTAGTGTTTGAAACAAACCTGTTGGACTTTAACCTGGTGGTGTAAGACTTCTTACTGAGTAGCAGCAACCATGCTTTCCAGCAGAATATGTTATGCTTAGATAAAGAATGAGCCTTAGCCACACTCCCAGAGAAAGGTTTTTCGACTGGAAGATTTTGATGCAGGTTTTGGATTTCCATTATCAAGTGAGAGGGAAACCCTGTGAAATACTACCCCAATAGCAGCAGTGAATGTCTTGCGGCAAGCCTACTGGAATTTTATACATTAAAAATCTTTAGGGACTGTTGCCCGAAAAGAAGAGTTTAGCTCTGAGCTTACTATGCAGAAATCTTTTGGGATATGTTTGTAGATCTACTTTTAATTATGTAAATATAATCTTGTGTGTTTCAGTTTTCTTTTCTTTTTGGTAATAAATGTTTTAATTTAATATTTAAAATCTCTAAAAATGATTATTGCTCCTGACTTCAGAATACATACCTCCTCGTAATAAAACACAAAATACAAATGGCTTGTCCAGGTTTTCCTTTGGGATTTGGGCAGCCCGGCAATTAACACCTGGCACATCATAACAAACTTCAGAATCAGTGTATCTTCACCCTCATGATTTATAAATAATTTAGAGTACCATAATTTAGATTAGCAGAACTGAACAGTAACAAGCATAAAAACGTATACTTACTTATAACACTACCGATATTGTGATATTTTAGCCATACTTCAGCAATTTACATGATAAAATTCTGAACGTTGGCCAGGATACACCCGAGGTACTGGTCATTCCACACAATTGTGACTGTAACAAAGGTGTGGCATTCATGTACTCTACGCCTCATAACCAGCTCATTCAAGCGGATGGACAGACAATCACATTCTTGGCAATCCAGCGTCAGTACGTAGCTTGTGATCTCGTGACAATTTGGATTGGAACTCAGCTCTTCACCTGGGTCAACAATCACCAACACAGCCCAACTTTTTTAAAAATTTAAGTTCTAAAGTATTGTTATGAGCCAGGGTTTAGAGAAGACCAAAGTATATCATGGAGTTCACCTGACCTACAACTTTTAATAGATTTTGGTTATGGGAGCACAAAGGTCCATTATCCAGATGTTATGCAACAGAGACCTTAAGTATTTTTAAAACAAAACAATATTTATTCTATGAATTCAGTTAACACTTTATAAACACACAGTAAACAGTTTATCAACGACCAACACCGATAATCCCCCAGATCCCCCAGAGGTAGGTATAGGTATAGGTAATCCTTAATAACCTTCCTAACAACATCCTTAAGTCAAAAGAACCTTTTTAGAAAACACAGCAGGTTTGAAATCTCTACAGAAAACAGGTATCACTTTTAAATTACCAAGTGATCTGAATACCTTTTTAACATACAGAAAGACTGCAACATCCTTGTAGTCTGAATTCATCTTTCAACCAAAAACAAAGCTAAGACACACAGCAGCTTCCAGCTCAAAACGAAAGAAAAAGACAGAATAACATTCCAGCTCCACGCACACAATGACATCACTGCAGCCATTTGATAAAACACACTTTTCTGAAAGGGCTCTCACATGACAGTACCCATTTAATTTTTTTTTCCAAATTAAGGGGAAATTTAGCTTGGCCAATCCACCTATCCTGCACATCTTTGGGTTGTAGGGGTGTGACCCACACAGACACGGGAAAAACATGCCACTGAGCCCAACTTTGGTACAAAAGAGCACCTAAAATCTCTGGAATTGCTCACTGGACAGCTACTTTGTGGTGCACCCACAGCTCCTGAGACCATTGCTGTTTGCTTGGCTGGGTGGAGTTCTGCACCCTACTAATTGAATAAATCTGACTGTCATTCAGCAACCATGAGCTTGATACTCCTGACGTCGCAAATCAGTAATTGCTTCTTTCATTTTATGAATGGAGGAACATGTAATCACATTTACACTGAAGAGCACCACCATTATGGATATCCACTGCTGTAGATGATAAAATGAAATGGAAAAACAGCTATAAGTGTGTAATATACTCAAAGGTAAACAAAGAAGGATGATGTTTAGAGTCTATCCTTTCAAGTTCTGCTACAGACTACCTTTAAGAAGGATCCTGGCAGATGCCATGTTTTTTGTGAAAGGCATCTTGGATAGGATTCAGTGCTGGGGCATGTGAATAAGGTGGTTACTGTTAGTCTATTTTGTATGCCAGGCCAACTTTTGCATATCCATTATTAAAAAAAATCTTCTCGTCATTCAATCACAGTTTATCCATTTGTCAGGTGTTTTCACTCACCACTTGGCAGGAAGCCTACACCTGAATAAAGGGTGAAAATACTTTTACAACAATACAGCCTATTCAAAAGGCTCTTTAAATAGAAAATAGACACCAAAAATTAGAAAAAAAGAAAGAAAACAGATAATGTGGTTACACAAAGCATTAATTATACAATATAACATTATATGATATATATCACATAATACAATGTAATACCATATAAGATATATAGATATGTAGATAGAATTGTATTTTTATTCTCTATCCAAAGGCAGGTCTGACCCAGAGTGTCCATAAGTAGAGCAAAGAGGGAGTCCGGATACATCTCAGCTGAAATGGGAATCAAACCTTGTGCTGTTGGCACCAATCTGATCCAAAAGAGCTAACTGGACTCCCCCATTCAAGGAGAACAAGTTGTTATGGCAACATACACTTTTACATACATGCTGTAGTCCAGATATATGAATACCTATTGTTGAGGCTCTAATTTACTTTCCATCACATGGCTGACTAAGGATGAATCTCTTTGGCTTTTACTGCCTGCAGCCAATGGTGGATGTTGGAAGGATTTACAAATTGATACTCAACCTGCTTGACTGTGCTCTGAATACACCTTCCCTGGACATTAAATCCTGGAGTGGATTAAAAACAATAAATGCTCGATAAACTCAGCGTGTCTTGCAGCATCTGTGGTTGGCGAGATGACTCCAATATGACTCTTATTCAGACCTGGTGTGGGACTTGAACCCAGAGCTCCTGGCTCAGATGCAAGGATGCTATCCACTTACCACAAGGACCTCCTCCAACCCCTTAAAAACCACCCCCCCCTCCAGGATCCCCACCCTTCATCCCAACCTCCCAGAGACCCCTACCTGCCTTCCCTGCACTCCCCCAACCCTCCATGCCCCCTCCACCGTACTTTCATGAGCATGCCACCCCCCCCCCCCCCCCTCAGTGTCACCCTTTTACCCAGGCACCCTGGGAATGCTCCTATGGCTTTGTGGTGCCACTTTGGCACTGCCAAGGTGGCAGTGCCAGCCAGTGCCAAGGTGCCCATGTTCCAGAGGGAAAGCCAGGGGGTCCCCCTGCCCTATCCCTGACTTCCATGGGGCCTCCGATGGCCCCAGAAGGCCCTCCAGGTGCTTTTCCGCCTGGTCCACGTATGTGGGGACCAGTACTGAATGGTGCCCAGCTGGGGCATCCCTGCTGGGCTGGTAGATCTTAGTAAATACACTTAAGCAAGCGCAGCCTGGCCCCGTCCATTGTGGGTGGGATTCTGGTCACATCGCCTCGCAGGACTTGGGTAGATCCCACGAGGCATCGTGGCTGCTGGGAAACTCACGGGAGGCCTCACTCGGCATCTACTGACCGTGGCGCACTTATGGTCGGGCATGACATGGCCGGTAGATCGCAGCCTAAATCCCAGGAACAATCTCCAACTTGCAATATCCCCATGGAAGCGTGCTACTTTATAAATTGGCAATAGGCACTTTCTGAATGCCTTTGGTACTGGAGCATTAAGCATTAAGCTCCATGATTATGCCAATCAGGACTATTTTGCTTGTTTAAGGACCCTGCTGCAATATTCAATAGAAACTAGTGAAGCATATACAGCCGCTTCATCCTGGTTTCTGGCACAAAACCAATTTCTCAGCCACACATTCACCAAATACTACTGGTGAAGTTTTTAAAACTTATCAGGTAAATTATTTTACTTGAGAGCTGTCTAAGCTTTCACTATTTAAAATAAATTTAGAGCCCAGGAATGGGATGGACTTAGAAAGCCAGAATGTAGACATAGTAGACATCGACATTAGACATAGATCCTCTATAATGCCGAAGGAGACCATTCGGCCCATCGAGTTTGCACCGATCCTCTGAAAGAGCATCCAACTAGACTCGCTTTCCTTACCTATCAACGAAACCCCACCTAACCTGCACAACGTTGGACACTAAGGGGCAATTTTACCATGGTCTAGCCATTTAAACTGTACATCTTTGGACATTGGAAGGAAACCCAAGCATCTGGAGAAAACCCATGCAGACACAGGGACAACAAGCTCAATTTACAGAAATGGTTCCTGAACTTGGTTTTCAAGGAGGAACTTATTTGTGCACCAGATTTCAGATTCTCCTTCAGAAGTGCCAACTTAGTTTCCAAGCTGATTCAGTTAAATGCTTTAACGAATCATCTTGGCAGCTACAGTGTTTAATTGGGCTTTAGAAGATTGTTTTTTGGATGAAGGAGACTTCACCAGAGATTCATCATTCTTTCAGGATAGTCAACAGAGGCCCCATAATGCAGTAACTATGTCCTCTGTCACTGCAGGATATGCACAGTAAGAAGTCTTACAACACCAGGTTAAAGTCCAACAGGTTTGTTTCAAACACGAGCTTTCGGAGCGCAGCTCCTTCCTCAAGGTCACCCGAGGAAGAAGCTGCGCTACGAAAGCTCGTGTTTGAAACAAACCTGTTGGACTTTAACCTGGTGTTGTAAGACTTCTTACTGTGCTCACCCCAGTCCAACGCCGGCATCGCCACATCATGACTGCAGGATATACATGTAGACCACATCAAATCTGTCATATGTTATTTTGTGATGATCTTTATAAACCTTATAGAATTTTAAAACATTATCTAAACATCCTGAGATTGGATAGTTTGTGCAACACTTTGGGAAGCTGTTACTTACTGAGGTTATCGTTATTTTATTGGACTGGGATAATCCATGGTTTAACCGCCAGCTTTCAGCCACTGGTCACATGTGGCTATCTTAGAATCTAGATGTAGCTAAATGCATGATTAATTCACAAATAAAACATCAGTAACAGACAATGAAATGTTAATACTCATTTGCTAAACATATGCATGAATGCGTAACGGCTTTGGATACTTGTTGGTAATCAGACAAAACAAAACTGACAAGGTGACATCAGGACTGGCGACCAAACCTTGGTCAGAGCTTCGAAGGGGTGTCTTAAAGGAAAGAAAGGCAGAGGGATTTAAGGAAGAAATTCAAGCATTTAGGGCCTAGAAATCTGAAAGCATGGCAGCCATAGGTGGGGTAAAAGAAACCAAAATAGAAAATGCTGGAAAATCTCAGGAGGTCTGGCAGCATCTGCAGGGAGAGAAAAGAGTCCAGATGACCCTTTGTCGAAGCTAACAGACATTGAAAGTGGGAGAAATTTATACTGTAAGGTGAGGGAATGAAAGTCATAGTCATAGCCACAAAAACCAAGGGAAAGATTGCTAATGGCAGTCCCCAGAGAGAATAAAAGGTGTGAAAGGCCTAACAGCAGAGAAACTAAAATCGACAAGGCACAAATCAGAAGTATAATGGGATACTCTCCACTTGCCTGGATGAGTGCATCTCCAACAACACTCAAGAAGCTCAACACCATCCAGGACAAAGCAGCCCGCTTGATTACACCCCCTTCCACAAACATTCAAACCTTCCACCACCGACCAACAGTGGCAGCCGTGTACACCATCTACAAGATGCACTGCAGTAACTCACCAAGGTCCTTTAGACAGCACCTTCTAAACTCATGACCACTACCATCTAGAAGGACAAGAGCAGCAGATACCAGGGAACTTCACCACCTGGAGGTTTCCCATCAAGTCGCTCATCAATCTGACTTGGAATTATATCGCCTTTCCTTCAGTCATTGGGGCAACATCCTAGAACTCCCTCCCTAACAGAACATTGGATGTACCTACACCTCAAGGGCTGCAGTGGTTCAAGAAGGCAACTCACCACCACCTTCTGAAAGGCAACTAGGGATGGACAATAAATGCTGGCATAATACTTCTGGTTGCGGCTATGCCCGGGTCGGTCACACGGTCGGCAGCTCCCGACAACGGACTTTTGGGCCCTTGTACGGTGCTCCAGCGACACTTGGACAACAATTCCCGGTGTGGGAAGGAAACAGTGAGGATCCCCCAACACTGTATGGGGTGGACCAGGAGTGGGGCGATCAAAAAAGCTGTTTTGGAGAAGAGAGGAGAACGGGCGCGAAAAGACAAGATGGTGGCCGGCGCGGATCAGGCAGCGTGGGCCCAGTGGTCACGGGTGCAGCAGGAGTTTCTTAGAAGCTGCTTCACTGAGTTAAAAGCGGAGATTCTGGCCCCTATGAAAGCTTCTATTGAAAGGTTGGTGGAGACCCAGAGGACGGCGATTAAGAAGGTGCAGAAAAGGGCCTCTGACAACGAGGATGAGATTTTAGGCCTGGCGGTTAGAGTGGAGGAGCACAAGGCCCTGCACAAAAGATGGCAAGAGAAGTTGGAAGACCTTGAAAACAGGTCGAGGAGGCAGAACATGCAAAGTCTGGGTCTCCCTGAAGGCGGAGGGGTCGGTTGCGAGTGCGTTTGTGACCACAATGCTGGGGACGCTGATGGGAGCGGGGGCCTTCCCTCGGCCCCTGGAGCTGGACGGCGCGCAGAGTCCTGGCAAAGAAGCCTAAGGGGAACGAGCCGCCGAGAACGATTGTGGTAAGGTTCCACCGCTTCACCGACAAGGAATGTGTCTTGCGATGGGCAAAGAAGGAGTGAAGCAGTAAGTGGGATAACTGTGAGATCCGTATCTACCAGGACTGGGGTGCAGAGCTGGCTAAGAAGCGTGCGGGATTCAACGGGGCCAAGGCGGTCCTCCACAGCAAAGGGATGAAGTTCGGGCTGCTACAACCGGCAAAGCTGTGGGTCATGTACCAAGACCGGCACCATTACTTCGATATGCCGGATGAGGCATGGACTTTTATTAAGAACAAGACTTGAATTAATGGACAGTTGTATGCTGTTGGGGCACCCTGGTGGAGCGGTGGAGGCTGGAGGGGTGGTGTTATGTTGGTTTTCCCCCGTATTTTCTTTTTTTCCCCTTTGTTCTGGGCCCTCGAGGTTCAGGGTCTGTTTGCTGTTTGTATAGAGCTGCGTCACAGGCAGTGGAGACGGGCCGGACAGCGAGAGCAGTTCGCGGGGTGTGGGGGGGGAGGGGGGGAGTTGCTTATCGTCGGGGATAGCACCCGAAGTTTGTTTGTTTGTTTGAGCTTTTCTTTCTTCACACAGGGGAATAAGGGGGGGGTGGGGGTGGGGGGGCTCTCCCTCACTTGGTTGGCCGGAGGGGGGGGGGGGGGGGGGGGGGGGGGGGGGGGGGGGGGGGGGGGAGTTTTTAAAAAAAATTATTTTTATTGGAATTTTTTACAGAAAATATAAAAATATAACAACAAGTATAGCAACAAGCAGTAATATGCAACTAACAGCCCCATAACACCCACAATACCCCCCAAACCATAACATCACATGTATCACACTCCCCCCACACCCCTCACCACAAGAGAACTTAACCATAAATTAAAATTAAATAAATCAAATTTAAATAAAATAAGCAGACATAATCAACGCTCCCCCCCCCCCCCCCCCCCACGTTGCTGCTGCTACTGTCCCAGTACCCTATCGTTGAGCCAGAAAGTCGAGGAAAGGTTGCCACCGTTTAAAGAACCCTTGCACCGATCCTTTCAGGGCAAATTTGACCTTCTCAAGCTTAATGAAGCCCTCCATGTCATTGATCCAGGTCTCCACGCTTGGGGGCCTCGCGTCCTTCCATTGTAGCAAAATCCTTCGCCGGGTTACTAGGGACGCAAAGGCCAGCACACCGGCCTCTTTCGCCTCCTGCACTCCCGGCTCTACCCCAACCCCAAAGATCGCGAGTCCCCATCCTGGCTTGACCCTGGATCCCACCACCCTTGACACTGTCCTCGCCACGCCCTTCCAGAACTCCTCCAATGCCGTGCATGCCCAGAACATATGGGCATGGTTCGCTAGACTCCCCGAGCACCTGACACACCTATCTTCACCCCCAAAGAACCTACTCATCCTCGTCCCAGTCATGTGGGCCCTATGCAGCACCTTTAATTGAATGAGGCTAAGCCGCGCACACGAGGAGGAAGAATTTACCCTCTCCAGGGCATCAGCCCATGTCCCATCTTCGATCTGTTCCCCCAGTTCCCCCTCCCACTTCGTTTTCAGCTCTTCTACTGACGCCTCTTCCACCTCCTGCATAAGCTTGTAGATATTGGATATCTTCCCCTCCCCGACCCAGACCCCCGAGAGCACCCTGTCACTCACCCCCCTCGCGGGGAGCGCAGGGAATCCCTCCACCTGCCGTCTAGCAAATGCCTTTACCTGCAGATATCTAAACATGTTTCCCGGCGGGAGCCCAAATTTCTCCTCCAACTCCCCCAGGCTCGCAAACCTTCCGTCGATAAACAGGTCCCTCAGCTGTCTAATGCCCGCTCTATACCATCCCTGAAATCCCTCATCCATGTTCCCCGGGATGAACCTATGGTTCCCCCTTAACGGAGCCTCCATCGAGCCCCCCACATCTCCCCTATGTCGCCTCCACTGCCCCCAAATCTTGAGGGTAGCCGCCACCACCGGACTCGTGGTATACCTCGTGGGAGGGAGCGGCCACGGCGCCGTTACCAGGGCCCCCAGGCTTGTATCCCCACAGGACGCTCTCTCCATCCGTTTCCATACTGCCCCCTCCCCCTCCATCACCCACTTACGCACCATCGACACGTTGGCCGCCCAGTAGTACCCCGAGAGGTTGGGCAACGCCAGCACCCCCCCCCCCCCCCCCCCCCCCCATCTCTACTCCGCTCCAAGAAGACCCTCTTCACCCTCGGGGTGCCATGCGCCCAAACAAATCCCATGATGCTGCTGGTCACCCTTTTAAAAAAGGCCCTAGGGATAAAGATGGGCAAGCACTGGTAGAGGAACAAGAACCTCGGGAGAACCGTCATTTTGACGGATTGCACTCTGCCCGCCAGCGATAGCGGCACCATGTCCCACCTTTTAAATTCCTCCTCCATCTGTTCCACTAGTCTGGTGAAGTTAAGCTTATGAAGAGCCCCCCAACTCCTGGCCACCTGCACCCCCAGGTACCTGAAACTCTTCACTGCCCTCCTGAAGGGGAGCCTCCCAATTCCCTCCTCCTGATCTCCCGGGTGCACTACAAATACCTCGCTCTTTCCTAAGTTTAGCTTATAGCCCGAGAAGCCCCCAAATTCCGCAAACAGCTCCATCACCCCCGGCATTCCCCCCTCTGGGTCCGCCACATATAACAGCAGGTCGTCCACATACAGCGATACCTGGTGCTCCTCCCCACCCCGCACCAGACCCCTCCATTTCCCTGACTCCCTCAACGCCATGGGCAGCTGTTCAGTCGCCAGTGCAAAGAGCAGGGGGGACAGGGGACACCCCTGGCTGGTCCCACGATAGAGCCTAAAATACTCCGATCTCCTTCCATTTGTGACTACACTCGCCATCGGCGCCGCGTAAAGCAGCCTCACCCATTTGATGAATCCCTCCCCAAATCCAAACCTCTCCAGCACCTCCCACAGGTACCCCACTCAACTCTATCAAACGCTTTCTCTGCGTCCAGCGCCACCACTATCTACACCTCCCCCTCCACTGCCGGCATCATGATAACATTGAGCAGTCTCCGCACATTCGTGTTGAGCTGCCGCCCCTTGACAAATCCTGTCTGATCTTCATGAATTACCTCTGGCACACAATCCTCTATCCTGGTAGCCAGGATCTTCGCCAGCAACTTAGCGTCTACGGTAAGGAGCGAGATAGGCCTATATGGTCCGCACTGCAAGGGGTCCTTATCCTGTTTTAGGATCAAAGAGATCAGTGCCCGCGACATCATGGGAGGGGAGGCGTGGGAGCCTCCCCTCCCACGCCTCATTGAAAGTTCACAGCAGCAGCCCTCCTACACACCTCCTCCTCCGACCAGCATCCCAACATCCAGGCGCCAAAGTGGGCGCTGGTCCCGCGCCTCTCCCATCTCCAGATCAACCCAGTGCGGGGCATGGTCCGAAATCGCTATGGCCGAGTACTCGGCATCCTGCACCCTCGGAATCAATCCCCTGCTCAGGACAAAAAAGTCTATCCGGGAATAAACCCTATGGACGTGAGAGAAAAAGGAATACTCCCACGCTCTCGGTCTCCCAAACCTCCAGGGATCCACTCCTCCCATCTGGTCCATGTATCCCCTCAGCACTTTGGCCGCCGCCAGTCTCATACCCGTCCTTGAACTGGACCGGTCCAGTGTGGGATCCAGCACTGTGTTAAAATCTCCCCCCATGATCAGGCCCCCTGCCTCCAGGTCCGGGATGCGGCCCAACAATCGCCTCATGAAGCCAGCATCATCCCAATTCGGGGCATATACGTTCACCAGCACCATCTTCTCTCCCTGCAGCCTACCCCTCACCATGATATATCTGCCCTCCTTGTCCGACACCACCTCAGCCGCCTCAAATGCCACCCTCTCCCCACTAGAATCGCCACCCCCCGGTTCTTCGCGTCCAATCCTGAATGATAAACCTGCCCCACCCACCCCTTCCTCAGACGGACTTGGTCCGCCACCTTCAGGTGGGTCTCCTGGAGCATAGCCACATCCGCCTTCAACCCCCTTAGATGGGAGAACACCCTGGTTCTCTTAACCGGCCCGTTCAGCCCCCTCACGTTCCAGGTAATCAGCCGGATCAGAGGGCAACCCGCCCCCCTCCCCTGCCAACTAGCCATAGCTTGGCAGATGTTCGCCCCAGGCCAGCACACCCCGCTTGACCCGTTCCCCATGGCGATAGCGCCTCTCCTCTTCCCCCCCGGCCCCCATCGGCTCCTTCCTAGTCGTTCCAGCAGCAACCCGGTATCCCCCCCCCCCCCCCCACCCACCCCAGGCTAGGACCCCACCTAGCCGCGACGCACCCTCCATGGTACTTCCGTGAGTCAGCTGACTTCTGCTGACCCCGGCAGCTCCCGCCAAAACCTATCCCCTCCCGGCATGGGGTCATCTCCCTCTTGCCACACCTCCTTGGCATTGCTGCAGCGTGTGAAAGAAGACCCGTAGAGGCCCCACCCCCACCGCAAGCTCCACACCCCTGCCCCGCAGCGCGGGAAACCAGAGGAAAGCCCGCGCTTTCACACTGCCACATCCCACCCTTTTGACGCAGTTCCCCAAAATCCAGCTTCCCCTCAATCCCCAGCCCCGTACAGAAGAGAACATATAGAACACAAACCCCCAACACTCCCCACCTAACCCACAACCATGCCCAACAAACAAACCCACCCGTAAACAGAGCAAACAGAAAACCAGCATACATAACACACATGTCGAAGTTAAAAAAGTTGAAACAGTTGGAACAAAACAGCCACAGCGGAAACAACGCCGGCCAAAGTATGTCCCCAGGCCCTAGTTCGAGTCCAGCTTCTCCGCCTGTACAAAGGCCCACGCCTCCTCCGGGGACTCGAAGTAATGGTGCCGGTCCTTGTATGTCACCCACAGGCGCGCAGGCTGCAGCATTCCAAACCTGACCTGCTTAGCATGAAGCACCGCCTTCGTCCGGTTGAACCCGGCCCGCCGCTTAGCCACATCCGCACTCTAGTCCTGGTAGATCCTCACTACCGAATTCTCCCATTTACTGCTCCTCTCTTTCTTGGCCCAGCGCAGCATACACTCCCGGTCACTGAATCGGTGGAACCGCACCAGCACCGCCCTCGGGGGCTCACCTGCCTTGGGCCTCCTGGCCATCACTCTGTGCGCTCCCTCAAGCTCCAGGGGCAAATGGAAGGACCCCGCTCCCACCAACGAGCTCAACATCGTGGTCACATACGCCGGGAGATCCAAGCCCTCCAGCCCCTCCGCCAGGCCCAGGATCCTCAGATTCTTTCGCCTCGTGCGAACGTCCAGCTCCTCCAAGCGGTCCTGCCACTTTTTATGAAGTGCCTCGTGCAACTCCACTTTTCCCACGAGAACCACGGCCTCCTCCTCTCTTTCAACGGCCTGACGCTGCAACTCCCGAATAGACTCCTCCTGGGCCGCCTGGGTCCCAAGCAGCTTGGTCGTAGTTGCATTCATGGAGTCCAGCAGCTCAGCCTTTAGCTCAGCAAAACGTAGGAGCGAGGCCTGTTGCTCCTGCGCCTACTTCCTCCAGTCCTCGGGTGTTGCGCCGGCCGCCATTTTGTTTTTCTTCCCCCGTTTGTTTTGGGGAGTTACTGCAGCCTTTTTCACCATATAGTGTGGGGAAAGTTCTTCCAGGCACCTTCCCCCACCGGGATGCGTAGAAACAGCGCCGTTTGGGGCCCTCAAAACGGCCCAAAAGTCCCTAAATAGCGGGAGCGCCGGCCGCTATTTTGTTTTTCTTCCCCCGTTTTTTGGGGGGAGTTACTGCAGCCTTTTTCTTCTTCCAACTCCGGGTGAGCACCATATAGTGTGGGGCAAGTTCTTCCAGGCACCTTCCCCCACCGGGATGCGTAGAAACAGCGCCGTTTGGGGCCCTCAAAACGGCCCAAAAGTCCCTAAATAGCGGGAGCTACTGAACGTGCGGCTTAGCTCCGTATAGCCGGAAGTCGGGGGAAGGGGAAGTTGGAGGCCCGTAGAGGGAGACAATAGTGGGATTGGAGGTAGAGGCAGGAGCGGCCGGGGTCAGCATGAGTCAGCTGACTTATGGGAGAGCAATGGGGGAGGGGGGTAATTGGGGTTAAGCGGATGCTTGACTTAGGAGAGGGGGATAGAGGGGGTGGGGGCTGAGATGCTGCTTTGCTGGCTGTAGGGGAAGCAACTTTCGGAGTTAAAGGGGGAATCAGGATGGGAGGCGCGGACACGTGGCTGGCCTAAAAAAGGGGATGGTTAGTCGGCAAGGGGGGATAATCAACCCTCCCACCAGGCTGATCACGTGGAACGTGAGGGGCCTAAATGGGCCGGTCTAGAGGGCCCGTGTGTTCTCCCACTTAAAGGGGCTAAAGCAGACATAGCCATGCTACACGAAACGCATCTGAATCTCGCTGATCAAACTAGGCTGAGGAAGGGATGGGTGAGGCAGGTCTCTCACTCGGGGCTGAATGCGAAGACCTGGGGGGGGGGGGTGGACACTTTAACACGGTCCTGGACCTGGCACTGGAAAGGTCTAGGTCTAGATCGGATAAGAGGCCGGCAGCGGCCAAGGCCTCGAGGGGGTTCATGGACCAGATGGGGAGAATTGACCCGTGGAGATTCGCTCGCCAAGGGCGAAGGAGTTTTCTTTCTTCTCCCATGTCCACAAAGTGTACTCGCGGATCCATTTTTTCGTGGTGAGCAGGGCGCTAATCCCGAGAGTGGAGGGGGTAGAGTACTCAGCCATTGCGGTCTCGGACCATGCTCCGCACTGGGTGGGGTTGAGTGTGGGGGCGGAGAGAGGCCGACGCCCTATATGGAGACTGGACGTTGGACGATTGGCGGGTGAGGAGGTCTGTGGGCGGATTAGGAGGAGTATCCAAAACTATGTGGCGACCAATGATACAGGGGACGTTTCAGTGAGTGTGGTCTGGGAGGCGCTGAAGGCAGTTATCAGGGGGGAGCAAATTTCTATCAGGTCCCACAGAGAGGAGAAGGATAGGATGGAGAGGGAGAGGTTGGTGGGGGAGATAATAAGAACTAGGAGCAGGAGTAGGCCATCTGGCCCCTCGAGCCTGCTCCGCCATTCAATGAGATCATGGCTGATCTTTTGTGGACTCAGCTCCACTTTCCGGCCCGAACACCATAACCCTTAATCCCTTTTTTCTTCAAAAAAACTATCTATCTTTTTTTTTAATAATTTTATTGAGGTAGTTTTTGGCTTTATAAACAGTTACAGACATCATCAGAAAGAAAGCAAAAAAGTGCAAACATCCACGTACTTTCAATACTTCCATCGTAACATATTGCACAAGCCCGCTCCTCTCTCACCGGTACTACCCGACATATTTTCCCTCCTACTCTACTCTACTCTACCCTCCCTCCCCCCCACCCCCTGCTGACGCTCACTCTCCCGCAAAGAAGTCAATAAATGGTTGCCACCTCCGGGCGAACCCCTGCACAGATCCCCTCAGGACGAACTTAATTTTTTCCATACCCAGGAAACTCGACATGTCCGCAAGCCACCACTCAGTCTTCGGGGGCTTTGAGTCCCTCCACGCCAATAGTATTCGCTGCCGGGCTATCAGGGAAGCAAAGGCCAAAACATCGGCCTCTTTCTCCCCCTGGACCCCCGGGTCTTCCGAAAACCCCAAAAATTGCCACCCCTGGACTCATCACCACCCTTGTTTTTAGCACCCGGGACATGACCCCCGCAAAACCCTCCCAGTACCCCCTCAGCTTAGGGCATGCCCAAAACATGTGAACGTGGTTCGCTGGTCCTCCCGCACACCTAGCGCATTTGTCCTCTATCCCGAAGAATTTGTTCTTCCGAGCCTCCGTCATATGGGCCCGGTGAACGACCTTAAATTGAATCAGCCCGAGCCTAGCACATGTCGCGGTCGAATTTACCCTACTCAGGGCCTCTGCCCACAGCCCATCCTCCATTTCCCCGCCTAGCTCCTCCTCCCATTTAAGTTTCAATTCCTCTTTCTGGGACCCTTCCTCCCTCATGAGCACCTTATAAATACCCGAGACTCTACCCTCCCCTTCTTCCCTCCCAGAGACTATTCTGTCTAGGATCCCCATTGGCGGGAGGCGTGGGAAAGATGGGACCTGTCTACAAACAAAGTCCCGCAACTGTAGGTATCTAAAGTCATTTCCCCTTACCAACCCAAATTTCTCCTCCAAGCTCCTCAAACTCGCAAAGCTCCCTTCCAGGAACATATCACCCACCCTTCCCGCCCCCGCCCGCCGCCATACTCGGAACCCCCCATCCATACTCCCGGGGGCAAACCGATGGTTGTCGCAGATTGGCGCCCAGACAGACGCCCCCATCTCCCCTACATGCCTCCTCCACTGGCCCCATATCCGCAGGGTCACCACCACTACCGGGCTGGTGGTGTACTTGGCCGGCGGCAGCGGTAGAGGAGCCGTGACCAGGGCTGCCAAGCTGGAGCCCCTGCACGAAGCCGCCTCCACCCGCTCCCAAATAGACCCCGTACCCACCATCCACTTCCTTATCATAGCGATGTTGGCCGCCCAGTAATAATTAATCAGACTCGGCAAAGCCAGCCCTCCCTCGCTGCGGTTCCTCTCCAACATCACCTTCTTCACCCGCGGGGATTTTCCCGCCCAGACAAAGCTCATGATCATCCCATTAACTCTTTTGAAGAAGGACTGTGGGATAAAGATCGGGAGGCACTGAAAAATAAACAGAAATCGAGGGAGGATTGTCATCTTTACAGTCTGGACCCTCCCTGCCAATGACAGCGGGAGTGCATCAAATCTCCGAAACTCTCCCTTCATTTGCTCCACCACCCTGGCCAAATTTAACTTATGCAGCCTGCCCCAGTCTCGTGCCACCTGGATTCCCAAATACCGGAAATTTTCCTCAACCAGCCTAAACGATGGCCCTCTCAATCTGTTCTCCTGGCCCCTTGCCTGGACCACAAACATTTCGCTCTTGACTGTATTTAATTTGTATCCTGAGAACTGGCCGAACTTCCTCAGCATTCCCAGTATACTTCCCATCCCGGCCACTGGGTCCGACACGTACAGGAGCAGGTCGTCTGCATAAAGAGAGACCCTATGTTCAACCCCGTCCCTCACCATCCCCTTCCATCCCTCTGCGGCTCTCAGCGCAATCGCCAGCGGCTCTATGGCCAGCGCAAACAGCAGCGGGGAGAGCGGGCAGCCCTGTCTGGTCCCTCAGTACAACCTAAAGTACTCCGACACTTCTCTGTTGGTCCTGACGCTGGCCCTCGGGGCCTGATATAATAGTTTGATCCAATCCACCAATCCCTCCCCGAACCCAAACCGTCCGAGCACCTCCCATAGATAGTCCCACTCCACCCGGTCAAAGGCCTTCTCGGCGTCCATTGCCACCACTACCTCCACCTCCCTACCCACTGGGGGCATCATTATCACATTAAGTAATCTTCTCAGGTTGGCTGCCAGCTGCCTACCTTTCACGAACCCAGTTTGATCCTCCCCAATCATCTCCGGTACGCAGTCCTCCATTCTACCCGCCAGTACCTTTGCCAGGAGCTTGGCGTCTACATTAATCAGGGAGATTGGCCTGTAGGGTCCGCACGCCTCCGTGTCTTTACCCCGCTTCAATATCAGTGATATAGTGGCTTGTGACATTGTCGGCGGCAGGGTCCCTCTGTCCCTTGCCTCATTGAAAACCTTCGCCAAGACCTGGCCCACCAGCTCAGGGAACTTCCTATAGAACTCTACTGGGTATCCATCCGGCCCCGGAGACTTCCCCGACTGCATGGCCTTTAGGCCCCCCAATACCTCCTCTACTCTAATCAGGGCCCTCAGCTCTTCCACTCGCCCCCCACCTACTGTTGGGAAGGTTAACCCGTCCAGAAACCTTTTCATCCCCTCCTCCCCGTGTGTGCGTGGGTTTCCTCCGGGTGCTCCGGTTTCCTCCCACAGTCCAAAGATGTGCGGGTTAGGTGGATTGGCCATGCTAAATTGCCCGTAGTGTCCTAATAAAGTAAGGTTAAGGGGGGGTTATTGGGTTACGGGTATAGGGTGGTTACGTGGGTTTGAGTAGGGTGATCATGGCTCAGCACAACATCGAGGGCCGAAGAGCCTGTTCTGTGCTGTACTGTTCTATGTTCTATGTTCTTCCGGCGGCTCTGAAGTATACAGCTTACGATAGAAGTCCCGGAATACCTTATTCAATTCTGCCGGGTCCTCCACTTTGCGCCCCCCCCCCCCCGTCCCTCACTCTACCTATTTCCCTGGCCGCCTCCCTCCTCCTGAGTTGCTGCGCTAACAGTCTGCTAGCCTTTTCCCCATGCTCGTACACCACTCCCCTCGCCTTCCTAAGCTGTTCCACGGCCCTACTCGTGGATAGTGCCCCCAGTTCCGCCTGTAGTCTCTGCCTCTCCCTGAGTAAAACCTCCCCCGGGGACTCCGCGTGCTCTTCATCTATCCGACCCATTTCCCTGACCAATCTATCCATCTCTGCCCGGTCTGCCTTGGCTCTGTGGGCCCCAATTGAAATCAGCTCCCCCCCGCACTACTACCTTTAGCGCCTCCCACAGGGTCTCCGCTGAGACCTCCCCCGTGTCATTCACCTGCAGGTAATTTTGCATACATCTCCGAAGCCTCTCGCAGATCCCCTCCTCCGACAGCAGTCCCACATCTAACCTCCATTGCGGGCGTTGGTAGCTCGCTCCCCCGATCTGCAGGTCCACCCAATGCGGGGCATGGTCTGAGATAGTAATTGACGAATATTCCGTGTTCTTTACCTCCCCCCTACAGTCCCTGCTTAGTACAAAGAAATCTATCCTAGAATATACTTTATGGACGTGCGACTAAAACGAGTAATCCCTTCCTGTTGGCTGTCTATCTCTCCAGGGGTCCACTGCCCCCATTTGCTCCATAAACCCTTTCAGCTCCCTTGCCATTGCTGAGAGTCTACCCGTTCTGGGACACGACCGATCCAAAGTCGGGTCAAGGACCATGTTAAAGTCCCCTCCCATTATTAGCCTGCGAGAATCCAGGTCCGGGATCTTCCCCAGCACTCTTTTAATGAAGTCCACGTCATCCCAGTTCGGGGCATATATATTCACCAGCACCACTCTTCTCCCCTCCAGTCTGCCCCATACCATCAGGTATCTGCCCCCCCGTCTGCAGATATGCCCTCTGCCTCAAATTGCACGCGCTTGTTGATCATGATTGCCACCCCTCTGGACTTCGAGTCCAAGTCCGAGTGGAAGACCTGGCTAATCCAGCCCTTCCTTAGCCTGGTCTGCTCAGACACTTTCAGATGTGTCTCCTGCAACATAATTACGTCCGCCCTCAGAGCCCGCAAGTGCGCGAACACCCGCGCCCTCTTAACCGGCCCATTCAGTCCCTTGACGTTCCAGGTGATCAGCCTGGTCGGGGGGCACAACCCACCCCCCCACCCCGCCGGTCAGCCATAGCCTTTCTTGGGCCGGCCCCCGGCCCGTGCGTTGCGCCATTCCTGGCCCGCCCTTTGGCTGCCTCCACCCTCAACCTCCTCTCCAGTGCCTATTTCAAGTCCCTCCCACGTCAGCAGAACAACCCTCCCCCCCCTAACCACATCCCCCGATACCCCCACCCCTGCCATCTACTGGCTGTGACCTCCCCCCCCCCACCTGACTCCCTTGACTAGCCAATCTGCTAGCCCGGTGACTCAACACTCCGGCACCTTCCTGTCTCATTCCCATTGTTTCCCCGTCCTCATCCCCACTCCCTGGCGCCCCATCCCCCTCTCCAACCCACTGGGGCAAGCCGGCTCCAGTGTCTTCCGCGAGCTGCACCAAAAAGTACAAATCAGCCCAAACAGGAAAAAACAGAAAAAAAGAGGAAAAAGCACAACAAAGAAAACCCAAAAAAACACCCACAAAAACCCCCCCCATAAGAGAAAAGAGAGACAAAGAGTCCCAAATGTTCCACCTGGCCCCTTTGGCCCAGCAAACCGTTAAGCAGCAGTCCAGGCCCATTCGGCGTACCTTCCCACGGTAATCCTCGGGCCCTAATTCGCGTCCTTGGGGCCCCTGGTCCCTCACAAAATCCATCGCTTCTTCGGGCTCGGAGAAGTAGTGGTGTTGACCCTGGTACGTGACCCATAGGCGAGCTGAGAACAGCAGACCAAACTTCACGTGCTTCTTGAACAGCACCTCCTTGACATTCTTAAAGGCTGCTTGCCGCCGAGCCACCTCTTGGCTTAGGTCCTGGTAAATGCGGATAACATTGTTGTTCGACGTGCTGCTCCTGGTGCTCTTTGCCCACCGCAGCACCCGCTCCTTGTCCACGAACCTGTGGAAACTAATCACCATCGGGCGGGGGGTCCGCCCGGTCGCCCCTGCCTTACCTGCACTCTGTGCGCCCCCTCCAGCTCCGGCGGTCGCGGAAAGGCTTCGGCCCCCAACAGCTGCTTCAGCAGGTCTACTACAAACGCTGCAGCATCAGCTCCCTCAGCCCCCTCCGGGAGGCCGACCATCCTCAGGTTGTTCCTGCGGACTCTATTCTCCAGCTCCTCCACTCTGTCCAGCAGTCTTCTCTGCCGCTCTTTCAGGCCGTCAACTTTTAGCGCTGCAACCGTCTGCGCATCCGCCTGCTCCTCCACCGCCTCTCCCAGCTCCTTAACTTTAACATCCTGCGCATCCAGCCTCTGGTTCAACTGATCCACCGCTTTCTGGATTGGGTCCAAGCTGTCCCGCTTCAGCGCTTCAAAACTGGACTTCATTACCTGGAGCATGTTATCCAGCGCCTGCTGGATTGCTGAGTCCGGGGTCCGTGTGTCCGCCATCTTAGGTCCCAGGTAATTTTCTTCAGGTCCTTGTCTCTGTCCCTTTTTCTCCTTCTTTTTCTGCCTTCTGGTCTCCCGCTGTTCCATGTGCCGCAGCCCGCTCCTCCGCACTTTCATTGCCACCCTCCTTCGCCCAGCTCCTTAAATTTTTCCTTCTGGGCATCTGAAGTGGGTCCCAGTTGTCCTGCTTCAGCGACTCCAAAACTTTTTTTCTTTTTCTCATGGAGGAAGGAAGGTCCGTGGGTCCGCCATCTTACATTCCAGGTAAGTTTCCTCTGCTCCTTGCCTCCGTCTCTCTCTCTCTTCCCCTACCTGCTGGCCTCCCACGATTCCATAAGCTGCAACCCGCTCTCCAGCTTTTTCGCGGCAGCCTTTTTGCCACCCCCGTGGTCCCGCTATCGCGGGGAATCAGCTCCAAAGCCCCGCCGGAGTGAGAGCCCGCCGAATGTGCGGCTCACTATAACATCGCCGCCACCGGAAGTCCCAAAAACTATCTATCTTTACCTTAAAAACATTTAATGAAGGAGCCTCAACTGCTTCACTGGGCAAGGAATTCCATAGATTCACAACTCTTTGGGTGAAGAAGTTCCTCCTAAACTCAGTCCTAAATCTACTTCCCCTTATTTGGAGGCTATGCCCCCTAGTTCTGCTTTCACCCGCCAGTGGAAACAACCTACCCGCATCTATCCTATCTATTCCCTTCATAATTTTAAATGTTTCAATAAGATCCCCCCCTCATCCTTCTAAATTCCAACGAGTACAGTCCCAGTCTACTCAACCTCTCCTCGTAATCCAACCCCTTCAGCTCTGGGATTAACCTCGTGAATCTCCTCTGCACACCCTCCAGTGCCAGCACGTCCTTTCTCAAGTAAGGAGACCAAAACTGAACACAATACTCCAGGTGTGGCCTCACTAACACCATATACAATTGCAGCATAACCTCCCTAATCTTAAACTCCATCCCTCTATCAATGAAGGACAAAACTCCATTTGCCGCCTTAATCACCTGCTGCACCTGTAAACCAACTTTCTGTGATTCATGCACTAGCACACCCAGGTCTCTCTGCACAGCAGCATGCTTTAATATTTTATTGTTTAAATAATAATCCCGTTTGCTGTTATTCCTACCAAAATGGATAACCTCACATTTGCCAACATTGTATTCCAGACCCTAGCCCATTCACTTAACCTATCCAAATCCCTCTGCAGACTTCCAGTATCCTCTGCACTTTTCACTTTACCACTCATCTTAGTGTCATCTGCAAACTTGGACACATTGCCCTTGGTCCTCAACTCCAAATCATCTATGTAGATTGTGAACAATTGTGGGCCCAACACGGATCCCTGAGGGACACCACTAGCTACTGATTGCCAACCAGAGAAACACCCATTAATCCACACTCTTTGCTTTCTATTAATTAACCAATCCTCTATCCATGCTACTACTTTACCCTTAATGCCATGCATCTTTATCTTATGCAGCAGCCTTTTGTGTGGCACCTTGTCGAAAGCTTTCTGGAAATCCAGATATACCACATCCATTGGCTCCCCGTTATCCACTGCACTGGTAATGTCCTCAAAAAATTCTACTAAATTGGTTAGGCACGACCTTTATGAACCCATGCTGCGTCTGCCCAATGGGACAATTTCTATCCAGATGCCTCGCTATTTCTTCCTTGATGATAGTTTCCAGCATCTTCCCTACTACCGAAGTTAAGCTCACTGGCCTATAATTTCCTGCTCTCTGCCTACCTCCTTTTTTTAAACAGTGGTGTCACGTTTGCTAATTTCCAATCCACCGGGACCACCCCACAGTCTAGTGAATTTTGGTAAATCATCACTAGTGCATCTGCAATTTCCCTAGCCATCTCTTTTAGCACTCTGGGATGCATTCCATCAGGGCCAGGAGACTTGTCTATCTTTAGCCCCATTAGCTTGCCCATCACTATCTCCTTAGTGATAACAATCCTCTCAAGGTTATCACCTGTCATAACCTCATTTCTATCAGTCACTGGCATGTTATTTGTGTCTTCCACTGTGAAGACCGATCCAAAAAACCTGTTCAGTTCCTCAGCCATTTCCTCAGATCCCATTATTAAATCTCCCTTCTCATCCTCTAAAGGACCAATATTTACCTTAGCCACTCTTTTTTGCATTATATATTTGTAAAAACTTTTGCTGTCGGCTTTTATATTCTGAGCAAGTTTACTCTCATACTCTATCTTACTCTTCTTTATAGCTTTTTTAGTAGCTTTCTGTTGCCCCTTAAATATTTCCCAGTCCTCTAGTCTCCCACCAATCTTTGCCACTTTGTGTGCTCTTTCCTTCAATTTGATATTCTCCCTTATTTCCTTAAATATCCACGGTCGATTTTCACTCTTTCTACCGTCCTTCCTTTTTGTGGGTATAAACCTTTGCTGAGCACTGTGAAAAATCGCTTGGAAGGTTCTCCACTGTTCCACCATAAAGTCTTTGCTCCCAGTCTACCTTAGCTAGTTCTTCTCTCATCCCATTGTAATCTCCTTTGTTTAAACACAAAACACTAGTATTTGATTTTACTTTCCCACCCTCCATCTGTATTTTAAATTCCACCATATTGTGATCGCTCCTTCCGAGAGGATCCCTAACTATGATATCATGAATCAATCCTGTCTCATTACACAGGACAAGATCTAGGACCGCTTGTTCCCTCGTAGGTTTCATTACATACTGTTCTAGGAAACTATCGCGGATACATTCTATAAACTCATCCTCAAGGTTGCCTTGACCGACCTAGTTAAACCAATCGACATGTAGATTAAAATCCCCCATGATGACTGCTGTACAATTTCTACATGCATCAGTTATCTCTTTGTTTATTGCCTGCCCCACCATAATGTTACTATTTGGTGGCCGATAGACTACTCCTATCTGACTTTTTCGCCTTACTATTCCTGATTTCCACCCAAATGGATTCAACCTTATCCTCCATAGCACCGATATCATCCCTAACTATTGCCCGGATATCATGCTTAAATAATAGAGCTACACCACCTCCCTTACCATCCACTCTGTCCTTCCGAATAGTTTGATACCCTCGGATATTTAACTCCCAGTCGTGACCATCCTTTAACCATGTTTCAGTAATGGCCACTAAATCATAGTCAGGGTGGACAGGAGGTATGCGGAATCCCCCGAGGAGGGGTTGTTAAAAGAGCGCCAGAGTCAGCAGGCGGAATTTGACTTGCTTACCACAGGGAAAGCAGAGGCTCAGTTGAGGAAGTTACAAGGAGCGGTGTACGAGTATGGGGAGAAGGCAAATAGGATGCTGGCGCACCAACTACGGAAGAGAGAGGCGGCCAGGGAAATTGGGGGAATTAGGGACGGGGGGGGGGGTAACACGGTCCTGAGCTCGGAAAGGATCAATGAGGTCTTCAAGGATTTCTATGGTAAATTGTATGAGTCAGAACCCCCTGGAAGGGACGAAACAATTCTTGGACCAACTGAGGTTTCCGAAGGTGGAAGAGGAGCTCGTGGAGGGATTAGGGGCCACGATTGAGTTGGAGGAGCTGTTTAAAGGTTTGGAGGGTATGCAGTCGGGCAAGGCCTCAGGACCGGAGGGATATCCTGTAGAATTCTATAGGAAGTTCTCAGAGCTGTTGAGCCCGCTATTGTTGAGAACCTTCAACGAGGCAAAGGAAAGGGGAACCCTTCCCCCGACTATGTCGGGCCTTGATTTTGCTCATCCTTAAACGCGATAAGGACCCGTTGCAATGTTGCTCTTACAGGCCGATATCGCTCCTTAATGTAGACGCCAAACTGTTGGCCAAGGATAGGATAAGAGTCCATTCTTGCAACTGCATTAACCTTTCTATAGTCCACACACAACCGTTGGGTACCATCTGGTTTAGGTACCATCACTATGGGTGAGTTCCATTGGCTGCAACCCACTTCAATTATGCCATTTTAAGCATAGTCTCAATCTCTTTGTTAACCTATGCCAATTTTAAAGGGTTAAGTCTATATGGATGTTGTTTGATTGGAACAGCATTTCCCACATCTACATCACGTATAGCCATTTTAGTACTTCCCAATTTATCTCTACAAACTTGCCCATGTGATATCAATAACTCTTTCAGGTCAGTCGCTTTTCCTCTGAAAGGGAACTCAACGATTTATCCCATTTTTAAGAACATTCTCGTTTTCCAATTTAATTTGAGGTATCTCAAATTGACAGTCATCTGGATTTGGTTCGTCACTTTGAGTTAGAATCATTAAAACCTTATTTTTCTCTCCTTCCCTTTAAAAGTACCTTTTAAACATATTCATATGACACACTCGGTGAGTCTTCCTTCTATCCGGCATTTTTAACCACATAATTCACCTCACTTACAGTCCACAAAACGTTGCTTTTAAAGGTTCACCTACCACTGGAAACGATACTAAAACTTGATCTCCACTGGCAAAACTACAAACTTTGGATTTCTTGTCTGCTACCCGTTTCATCACATTTTGTGCAACTTTTAAATGTTGTCTAGCCAATTCACCTGCTCTATTTAATCGTTCCCTAAAATTTGACACGTAATCCAATAATGTAATTTCCGATTTCTTACTCACCAATTTTTCCTCAAACAATTTAAGTGGTCCTCTTAGCTCATGACCAAAAATTAGTTCAAAAGGACTGAATTTGGTTGACTCATTAGGTGCATCCCTAATTGCAAACAGTATGAATGGAATTCCTTTATCCCAATCCTCTGGATAATCTTGCCACTAAGCCCTCAACATTGTCTTTAATGTCTGATGCCACCTTTCTAATGCTCCCTGCGATTCTGGATGGTACGCAATTGATTTAAATTGTTTTGTTCCTGAGATATCCATAACTTCTTTGAATAATCTTACGGTAAAATTTGAACCTTGATCCGATTGTATTTGTGTGGGTAGTCCATATCTAGTAAAGAATTTAAGTAACTCCTCCACAATCTTTTTAGCTATAATATTACATACTGGATTGGCTTCTTGAAACCTAGTAGACACATCCATTACAGTCAAAAGATATTGATTCCCACTTTTCGTTTTAGGAAGCTGTCCTGTGCAATCAATTAGGACCCTTGTAAAAGGTTCCTCAAATGCTGGAATGGGTATCAAGGGTGCTGGTTTTATCACTGCTCGAGATTTCCCTATCACTTGACATGTGTGACATGATTGACAAAATTTAACTACATCTTTATGTAGTCCAGGTTAATAAAAATGTTTCTGGATTTTAGTTAAAATTTACCTTATTCCCAAATGACCTCCCACTGATACATCATGTGCAATTCGCAACACCTCCTTTCTATACCCTACCGGCAACACTACTTGATGAACTTCTGCCCACTTTTCACCTGCCTGCATATGTAAAAGTCTCCATTTTCTCATCAAGACATCACTTTTATGGTGATAACACTCTGGTATACTCTCAGATTCCTCTTCCGTGTATGCTTTCTGATACATCCGTTTATTTCCACCTCTTTCTGTTGTAACTCCGCCAATTTTCCTGAACTAAAAATATCCGCCACATCCTTCACCTGTTCTTGTTGTTTTTCAACCATCTGATCACTCTGAATTCCACATCTTACCACCTTTTCTGGCAACATTCTTCCCAAACTACATAACTCCACATCTCTGACCATTAAAGATTGACTGGCACCCCTATCTCTTAAAATTGTGACTTCTTTACCTGCTCCTCCTGATACACATGAGTAAACTTTACCCACACAAGTAAATTCTTTAACGACATCTGGCACCTTCTTATCAATCACCTCTTGATCAGGTGGTACAATCTTTTGCACCTCCTTCGCTTCACTTGGGCTTTCCTTAAACACTTTAACAAACCCCACTGTCTTATCCTGTTTCACCACATCAACCTTCCCAGCGCTTTTCTTCAACCACCAACACTGTGACTTCACATGGGCTAGTTTATTACAGTGAAAACATTTGACACTTTTCATGTTTCTTCCACCCTCCTGGATTTGCACTGAGTGCTGAGCTTGTGGCATTTGAGTGCTACAGTGAGAGTTTGGTGACTGAGGGAGTATAAGGGTTATTTAAAGTCTAGTATTTCTTTTATTTAGTTAATTAACTTAAAAGTTGCTGTTTGGTCTATAAGAAGGTGAATTTTGAATCAGCTTTAAACAAGGTTCTACTTGGACTTACTTGCAGCTGGAGCTTGTTAATTAGTTAATTGCATTAGGCCAGTTTTTAGAAGCTAGAGTCACAGTATAAATAGGGGCTAGATACAGTGCAGACTTTGTTTGCACTGAGTGCTGAGCTTGTGGCATTTGAGTGCTACAGTGAGAGTTTGGTGACTGAGGGAGTATAAGGGTTATTTAAAGTCTAGTATTTCTTTTATTTAGTTAATTAACTTAAAAGTTGCTGTTTGGTCTATAAGAAGGTGAATTTTGAATCAGCTTTAAACAAGGTTCTACTTGGACTTACTTGCAGCTGGAGCTTGTTAATTAGTTAATTGCATTAGGCCAGTTTTTAGAAGCTAGAGTCACAGTATAAATAGGGGCTAGATACAGTGCAGACTTTGTTTGCACTGAGTGCTGAGCTTGTGGCATTTGAGTGCTACAGTGAGAGTTTGGTGACTGAGGGAGTATAAGGGTTATTTAAAGTCTAGTATTTCTTTTATTTAGTTAATTAACTTAAAAGTTGCTGTTTGGTCTATAAGAAGGTGAATTTTGAATCAGCTTTAAACAAGGTTCTACTTGGACTTACTTGCAGCTGGAGCTTGTTAATTAGTTAATTGCATTAGGCCAGTTTTCAGAAGCTAGAGTCACAGTATAAATAGGAGCTAGTTACAGTGCAGACTTTGTTTGCACTAGAGTGCTGAGCTTGTGGCATTTGAGTGCTACAGTGAGAGTTTGGTGACTGAGGGAGTGCTGAGCTTGTGGCATTTGAGTGCTACAGTGAGAGTTTGGTGACTGAGGGAGTGCTGAGCTTGTGGCATTTGAGTGCTACAGTGAGAGTTTGGTGACTGAGGGAGTGCTGAGCTTGTGGCATTTGAGTGCTACAGTGAGAGTTTGGTGACTGAGGGAGTTAGGTGAGGAGGGAGTAAGGTACTCCTTTCATTTAATTTCCTATATTTATCAAAGAGCGTGAAGGGAACCAGGAGTTTAGAGTACAGCTGACTGGGAGCAGAGCCGGAGGGCGGAGGTCCAGTTGGTCCACAGGGCAGCTAATTCTGTAAAGTAAGAGGGGATGGAGGCTAGGGCAGTTGCATGCTCCTCCTGTAGGATGTGGGTGGTGAGGGATACCACTGGTGTCCCCGCTGACTATACCTGCGGGAAGTGCACCCAACTCCAGCTCCTCAGAGACCGTGTTAAGGTACTGGAGCTGGAGCTGGATGAACTTCGGATCATCCGGGAGGCAGAGGGGGTCATAGAGAAGAGTTACAGGGAGGTAGCCACACCAAAGGTACTGGACAAGAGTAGCTGGGTTACAGTCAGGGGAAAGAAAACTAACAGGCAGACAGTGCAGGGATCCCTCGTGGCCATTCCCCTTCAAAACAAGTATACCGTTTTGGATGCTGTTGGGGGGGATGACCTACCGGGGGAAGGCCCCAGTGGCCAGGTCTCTGGCACTGAGTCTGGCTCTGGGGCTCAGAAGGGAAGGGGGGAGCATAGAAAAGCAATAGTAATAGGAGATTCAATGGTTAGGGGAATAGATAGGAGATTCTGTGGTCGCGAGCGAGACTCCCGAAAGGTATGTTGCCTCCCGGGTGCCAGGGCCAGGGATGTCTCTGATCGTGTCTTCAGGATCCTGAAGGGGGAGGGTGAGCAGCCAGAAGTCGTGGTGCACATTGGTACCAACGATGTAGGTAGGAAAAAGGGTGTGGAGGTAATAAAAAAGTTTAGGGAGTTAGGCTGGAAGTTAAGGGCCAGGACAGACAGAGTTGTCATCTCTGGTTTGTTGCCGGTGCCACGTGATAGCGAGGCTAGGAATAGGGAGAGAGTGCAGTTGAACACGTGGCTGCAGGAATGGTGTAGGAGGGAGGGCTTCAGGTATTTGGATAATTGGAGCGCATTCTGGGGAAGGTGGGACCTGTACAAGCAGGACGGGTTGCATCTGAACCAGAGGGGCACCAATATCCTGGGGGGGAGGTTTTCTAGTACTCTTCGGGAGGGTTTAAACTAATTTGGCAGGGGAATGGGAACCGGATCTGTAGTCCAGCAACTAAGGTAGACGATAGTCAGGACGCCAAAGCACGTAGTGATGCAGTGGGGAAGGTAACAATGACAAAGGAGAGTACTTGCAGGCAAGGAGATGGGTTGAAGTGTGTATACTTTAATGCAAGAAGCATCAGGAATAAGGTGGGTGAACTTAATGCATGGATCGGTACTTGGGACTACGATGTGGTGGCCATCACGGAAACTTGGATAGAAGAGGGGCAGAAATGGTTGTTGGAGGTCCCTGGTTATAGATGTTTCAACAAGATTAGGGAGGATGGTAAAAGAGGTGGGGGGGGTGGCATTGTTAATTAGAGATAGTATAACAGCTGCAGAAAGGCAGTTCGAGGGGGATCTGCCTACTGAGGTAATATGGGTTGAAGTTAGAAATAGGAAAGGAGCAGTCACCTTGTTGGGAGTGTTCTATAGGCCCCCCAATAGCAGCAGAGATGTGGAGGAACAGATTGGGAAACAGATTCTGGAAAGGTGCAGAAGTCACAGGGTAGTAGTCATGGGCGACTTCAACTTCCCAAACATTGAGTGGAAACTCTTTAGATCAAATAGTTTGGATGGGGTAGTGTTTGTGCAGTGTGTCCAGGAAGCTTTTCTAACACAGTATGTAGATTGTCTGACCAGAGGGGAGGCCATATTGGATTTAGTACTTGGTAATGAACCAGGGCAGGTGATAGATTTGTTAGTGGGGGAGCATTTTGGAGGTAGTGACCACAATTCTGTGACTTTCACTTTAGTAATGGAGAGGGATAGGTGCGAGCAACAGGGCAAGGTTTATAATTGGGGGAAGGGTAAATACAATGCTGTCAGACAAGAATTGAAGTGCAGAAGTTGGGAACATAGGCTGTCAGGGAAGGACACAAGTGAAATGTGGAACTTGTTCAAGGATCAGGTACTGCGTGTCTTTGATATGTATGTCCCTGTCAGGCAGGGAAGAGATGGTCGAGTGAGGGAACCATGGTTGACAAGAGAGGTTGAATGTCTTGTTAAGAGGAAGAAGGAGACTTATGTAAGGCTGAAGAAACAAGGTTCAGACAGGGCGCTGGAGGGATACAAGATAGCCAGGAGGGAACTGAAGAAAGGGATTAGGAGAGCTAAGAGAGGGCATGAAAAATCTTTGGCGGGTAGGATCAAGGAAAACCCCAAGGCCTTTTACACATACGTGAGAAATATGAGAATGACTAGAGTGAGAGTAGGTCCGATTAAGGACAGTAGCGGGAGATTGTGTATTGAGTCTGAAGAGATAGGAGAGGTCTTGAACAAGTATTTTTCTTCAATATTTACAAATGAGAGGGGCCATATTGTTGGAGAGGACAGCGTGAAGCAGACTGATAAGCTTGAGGAGATACTTGTCAGGAAGGAAGATGTGTTGCGCGTTTTGAAAAACTTGAGGATAGACAAGTCCCCCGGGCCTGACGGGATATATCCAAGGATTCTATGGGAAGCAAGAAATGAAATTGCAGAGCCGTTGGCAATGATCTTTTCGTCCTCGCTGTCAACAGGGGTGGTACCAGAGGATTGGAGAGTGGCGAATGTCGTGCCCCTGTTCAAAAAAGGGAATAGGGATAACCCTGGGAATTACAGGCCAGTTAGTCTTACTTCGGTGGTAGGCAAAGTAATGGAAAGGGTACTGAGGGATAGGATTTCTGAGCATCTGGAAAGGCATTGCTTGATTAGGGATAGTCAGCACGGATTTGTGAGGGGTAGGTCTTGCCTTACAAGTCTTATTGAATTCTTTGAGGAGGTGACCAAGCATGTGGATGAAGGTAAAGCAGTGGATGTAGTGTACATGGATTTTAGTAAGGCATTTGATAAGGTTCCCCATGGTAGGCTTATGCAGAAAGTAAGGAGGCATGGGATAGTGGGAAATTTGGCCAGTTGGATAACAAACTGGCTAACCGATAGAAGACAGAGAGTTGTGGTGGATGGCAAATATTCAGCCTGGAGCCCAGTTATCAGTGGCGTACCGCAGGGATCAGTTCTGGGTCCTCTGCTGTTTGTGATTTTCATTAACGACTTGGATGAGGGAGTTGAAGGGTGGGTCAGTAAATTTGCAGATGATACGAAGATTGGTGGAGTTGTGGATAGTGAGGAGGGCTGTTGTCGGCTTCAAAGAGACATAGATAGAATGCAGAGCTGGGCTGAGAAGTGGCAGATGGAGTTTAACCCTGACAAGTGTGAGGTTGTCCATTTTGGAAGGACAAATCTGAATGCGGAATACAGGGTTAATGGTAGGGTTCTTGGCAATGTGGAGGAGCAGAGAGATCTTGGGGTCTATGTTCATTGTTCTTTGAAAGTTGCCACTCAAGTGGATAGAGCTGTGAAGAAGGCCTATGGTGTGCTAGCGTTCATTAGCAGAGGGATTGAATTTAAGAGCCGTGAGGTGATGATGCAGCTGTACAAAACCTTGGTCAGGCCACATTTGGAGTACTGTGTGCAGTTCTGGTCACCTCATTTTAGGAAGGATGTGGAAGCTTTGGAAAAGGTGCAGAGGAGATTTACCAGGATGTTGCCTGGAATGGAGAGTAGGTCATACGAGGAAAGATTGAGGGTGCTGGGCCTTTTCTCATTGGAACGGAGAAGGATGAGGGGCAACTTGATAGAGGTTTATAAGATGATCAGGGGAATAGATAGAGTAGATAGTCAGAGACTTTTTCCCCGGGTGGAACACACCATTACAAGGGGACATAAATTTAAGATAAATGGTGGAAGATATAGAGGGGATGTCAGAGGTAGGTTCTTTACCCAGAGAGTAGTGGGGGCATGGAATGCACTGCCTGTGGTAGTAGTTGAGTCGGAAAATTTATGGACCTTCAAACGGCTATTGGATAGGTACTTGGATTAGGGTAGAATAAGGGAGTGTAGGTTAACTTCTTAAGGGCAGCACGGTAGCATTGTGGATAGCACAATTGCTTCACAGCTCCAGGGTCCCAACTTCGATTTCGACTTGGGTCACTGTCTGTGTGGAGTCTGCACATCCTCCCCGTGACTGCGTGGGTTTCCTCCGGGTACTCCGGTTTCCTCCCACAGTCCAAAGATGTGCAGGTTGGGTGGATTGGCCATGACAAATTGTCCAAAATTCTATGATTAACCTAGGACAAAAGTTCGACGCAACATCGTGGGCCGAAGGGCCTGTTCTGTGCTGTATTTCTCTATTTCCTTTTTAATCTGAGGTACGCTCTCCTTATTATCTCCCATCAGATCACCTTTACCGTTACCACTTGAGTATTTCTCTTTTCCCCAGTTTCTATCTCTCACAGGCTGAAACCGATGTCGGAAACCGAGCTTTGATTTATGAACTAATTCATAATCATCTGCCATTTCTGCTGCTAACCTCGCAGTTTTAATCCTCTGTTCTTCCACATGAGTTCTCACTGCATCAGGAATTGAATTTTTAAACTCCTCCAAAAGTATAATTTCTCGGAGAGCTTCATACGTTTGGTCTGTTTTCAAAGCCCTTATCCACATTCAAAATTTGTCTGTTTGAGCCTTTCAAACTCCATGTATGTTTGACCAAATTCTTACTTCTTTGTCTGTAAGCTTCAGGCGCTAGTTCATATGCACCCAAGATGGATTTTTTCACCTCCTCATATGTCCCAGATACCTCGTCCAGTAGTGATGCACACACTTCACTAGCCCTACCACCGAGCTTTGTTTGAATCAGTACTACCAACATGTCCTGTGGCCATTTCATTTGTTTAGCTACCTTCTCAAATGAAATGAAAAAGGTTTCTACCTCCTTCTCATCAAACCTTGGCATTGCTTGGACATATTTAAATAGATCCTCACCAAGCCTTCGACTTTGACGCTCTTTCTCACTATCCTCATCACTGTCATCCAACTGTACTTTTCCCTTTACACCTCCCAATTTAAACTGACTGAAATGTTTCATGGCCATTTTCTGAAGTTCAAACTCTCTCTCTATCTTTTTCCCTGATCTGTATCTCCCTTTCTCTTTCTTTTTGTTCTGCTAGGGCTATTCTTTCTTTTCTCCTTTCTTCTCTCTTCTTTTCTTTTTCCTCTCTCTCTCTCTTTCTTTTTCCCCTCTATCTCTTTCCGCTCTCTTTCTTTTCCTCTCTTTCGTAGTCAAGCTGCTTTAATTCTTTCTCATGTTCCATTTGTTTAATTTGTAACTGAATTTTTGCCATTTCCAATGAGTCAAACTGTATCTCAGGCATAATTACCTCACCTTTTCGCATTTTGTCAGGTAATATTAACTGCAGTGTTTTTGTCAAATCTAACTGTCTGCTTTTAGCCTCTGTCCATAAGGTACTGCGTGTGACCATCTCCACCCCCAAAAACTTCAGAGCCTCTGAAAGAGCCATTGTCCACAATAAACTCGCCACTTAAACTGGAATACCACACCTGAAAAGCAACCGCAATATGCTCACCCCGCCACTGTCTTTAAGTTCACTAAGCCAATCCAATAGACTGTTATCCCTTCGAGCCCCAATCCCCTCGAGCCCCCAAGTTGTTATGTGCTAGGGTGTAGTGAACCCCAAAGTGTATCATGGAGTTCACCTGACCAACAACTTTTAATAGATTGAGGTATGGGGAGCACACGGCCCACTCTACAGGTGTGGTACAGCAGAAATGGAAAAGTATTTCTTAAAGCAAAACAATGTTTATTCTATGAACTCAAGTTAGCCTTTTTAAAAACATAGTGAACATCTTAGCAATTCAAGTACACCCCCCAAAGACTACAACATTAAGTAATCCTTAATAAATTCCCAAATAACATTCAGAAGACAAAAGACCCTTTTAACACAAAGATCAGGTTTAAATTCACTATTGAGAACAGTTACCACGTTGAAATCAGCAAATGGACATTCATCATCTTGCAGAGATTTACACACATCCTGCTGCGATTGCAGCTTCTCCAAAACTAAAACTAAAATGAAACCAAACCCACCCTGCAGCAAAAAGCCTAAAGCGAAAGTAAAAAGCTGACAAACAGCCCAGCTCCACCCACTCTCTGACATCACTGCAGTAGTAAACACCCATTTCTTAAAGATACTTTCACTACAGATATTTATATACGCACCCATTTATGAACACTCATTTCTTAAAGGTACTCACACATGACAGGCACCCAGAACGGAATGCAATACTCCAGCTGAAGGTGAACTAATGTCTCATACAAGTTCAACTTAACATCCTTGCTCCTGTACTCTATGTAAATATTAATATCACAGGTCCGTTTCACACTCTGCAGATACTAACTGACCTGCCATGTATTTCCAGCATTTTTTGTTTTTATATTAAGAACACCTTAATGTTGGGAAGTGAATGCAGTGACAAGCATTTTGAAGTGGAGGTCCCAATTAATTACCAGTTGCCAAAAATGAAGTATGGACAATTTCCATTCAACAATTACTTTTATTTGCAAGAGAAGTGAACTATTGTGCAATTGTATCTGTGTCATAATTTATTAGAACACAAGTCCTTGAACACAGAAGAAGGTATTGTCATTCTTGCAGCCAGGCATCTCTCCTGACTACTAGCCAGAGTTACTGAAAGAAAGAGAACAATAAGTACCATTCAAATTTATATACCGCCAACAGCTAGCAACTGTAATTTCATCAATTAGTGCGGTAGCAATTTATGTATAAGCCTGGAAGGTTTCACACAATACACACAAATTAAAAAATTACTTCTCGGAAACCACAATTCATAGGTCTTTTGTTTAGTTCTGGCACTTCAAATAGTTTGGGACTAAAAAAAATCCATTTTCTCAGTAGCACACCAGTAAAGATATTTCATAATTCAAGAACAGCACTTTCAAATCTTAGTCCTTCCCAAATTAGTCACATTTCTGGGAATTTTATCAGTTCTTTTCTAGTCAATATAATTATTTTGCAATGAGCATTTAAAACAATGGGTACCAAAGCCAAAACAATACAGTCAATTCACCCCTTTTCCAAGTATAAAATAGGTCGGGCCAGAAGTCGCCAAAAACGTCACAGTTTGTTTACACTCTTTCGATGAAGAGGTATCTTGAAATGCAATTCAGTGGATGAGAAATGATTTGGAATATCTTCAGGATAGTAGTGTCAACTTCACAGACTCAGTGGTGACAGGGATGTGCTGAATAGTCACACATCAGGTGGCGCTCCTCCATACGACACGAAAATAGGCACTTTTAGCCGAATTTAGCCCACATAATCAGACTTAAACATCCCCTCACCCTCAACATTAGTACGGACGACAAAAATGCCAGGGAGCAGCAGCTTGAGAGGGACATCAGGAATTGAGGAAAGGGACAGGAATGGCGAGCAAGTGCGTCAGGAGACCCACATGGCAAGAAGACCGGCGACCCAGAGAACAATAGCCGCCATGCAGACGGCACGAGGAAGATACTGGAAGCCCAGGGAGCACGATACGAGAGCTGGAAAAGGCGTTGACTGATCAGGGTGATTGAATCAAATCGTTACCCTGGAGGCCACGATCAAGAGGTTGGTGGCCTGGAAGGGAAGGTCAAGGACCAGGAGAATCAGTCGAAGAGGCAGAACATTTGGATAGTGGGCCTGCCAGAGAGGATCAAGGGCAGGGACCCAATCGACTATGTGGCACAAATGTTGGGCAACCTGGTTGGGACAGACAGCTTCCACAAACTGCCAGAGATTGACAGAATTCATAAGTCGCTCCGAACAAAGCCCAAGGCCAGGGAGCAGCCGAAGGCGATAACAGCCAAGTTGCACAAATATCAGGACTGAGAAAGGACCATCGCTGGGCTTTGCAGGGAGGGTCATGACATACTAGTGTATCAGGACATTGGGGTGAACCTGGCAAATGCAGGGCCAAATTTAACCATGCAAAGGCGGTCTGGTACAAGAACAAGGTCAGATTCAGGATATTGTTACCAACCAGGCCCGAGGTAACATATCAGGACAAAGAATATTATTTTACTGCCTCGGCAGGGGCAGATAGGTTTGTGCTAAGAATGAACTGGTCATGCAGCAAGAGCGGCAGTGGTGAGGAAGGCATGGAGAAAACAAAAGGAAGAAATGGACAATTTTGCACGGGACTGCATTGCCTCGGTATGGAGCGGGGAATCAGCTCATTGGAAAGAGGGGGGCAAGGACAGCAGAGCGCAAAAGAGGGCGAGGAAGAGATAGAAGGGACACTAGCAGAGCGGGGGAGAAGGGGGTTAGATCAACCCTTGGGGGGGGGGGGTCACCACACGAGCGGGAAAGCTAGCGCTAGGAAGTATGAGAGAAAGGGAGGCTGCGGCGAATCTCCCACCGGAAAGTGTCTGGGGAGAGGGAGGGAGAAGGAAGGAGAGGTGTAGACGGAAGAGATAGGGTACAGGGGATGGGGGCAGAACAGGGCATCAAAACCACGGGGGGAACAAAAAGATATGGGGGGGGGCCTCTAAACTGGCTTCAGCAAGTCGATATCAAAAACACGGAACAAGATGGCACCGCAAGCAGCAACTTTGGAGGTTCCCCAAACAAAGGGAAATCTTGGAGTGCAGAGGTTCACCCACATGGTTATACATAGTTGGGGGCCATGTTTGGTGGTCTCTGGACAAAGGGAACTCCCAGAGCAGAGGGGGCCCGGCCTCATGGTGAGAACAGTTGACTGGCCATTTTGGATGGCCCCTAACAAAGGGAAACCCTGGACTGCAGGGGCGCACCCACAAGTTAAGTATAGTTGATCCCACAGGAAGGGGGCACTCTCTGCCTTCTGCCAGTCACCAACCCTCTATCCATGCCAGGATCTTACCCTTAACACCATGGGCTTTTAACTTATTTAACAGTCTCCTGTGCGACACCTTGTCAAAGGCCTTCTGAAAATCTCAATAAATCAAGTCCACTGGTTCTCCTTTGTCTAACTCCCCCGTTACTTCCTCAAAGAACATGGAACAGATTTGTCAGACATGACCTCCCCTTGACGAAGCCGTGGTGACTCAGTCCTAGTTTATCATGCACTTCCAAGTACTCCGCGATCTCATCTTTAATAATGAATCCTAAAATCTTACCAATGACCGATGTCAGGCTAACCGGCCTTTAACTTTCCGTCTTCTGCGTGTCTTCCTTCTTAAACAGCGGTGTTGCTAATCCTTTCCAGTCCTCTGGTCCCTTCCTGCCTCCAGTGATTCCTAAAAGATCACCACCAATGCCTCCACAATCTCTTCAGCTATCTCTATTAGAACCCTGGGATGTAGTCGATCCGGTCCAGGTGATTTATCCACCTTCAGACCTTTCAGTTTCTCCAGAACCTTGTCCTTAGTGATGGCCACTGCACTCACCTCTGCCCCCTGATTCTCCTGGAGCTCTGGCATCCCACTGGTGTCTTCCACTGTAGAACTGATGTAAAGTAACTATTCAGTTCCTCTGCCATTTCTTTGTTTCCTATTATTACTTCTCCAGCCATGTTTTCCGGTGGTCCAATGTCTATTTTTGCCTCTCTCTTGCCTTTACCCAGGTAAAAGATAACAGACGCAGACTGGTAGCCAAACCAATAAAGTTCAACAAAGCAATCAAGGCCTTCTACCAGGGACAGTAAACCTCTGACCCTCTGAAAGGGACTCGGAGATGGACTAGACATGCCAATCGCGGGGGCGATAGATGGAGGGGGTTTGAAGCACCACTAGGATCAGGAGAGGCCATGGAGAGCATCAATTTCTTACAGGCGGGGAAGGCGCCGGGAACCCATCTACAAAGAATTCGCAATGGCACTGGCCCTGCAGCTGTGGGAAATGTCTGCAGGGTCATTAGCGAGGGGCACCCGGCCTCAAATGCTAACACAGCCCAGCAGATCACTGAAACTCAAAAAGGACAAAGACCCAACGGAGTGCGGATCATACAAACCCACTTTGCTGCTCAATGTGGACATGAAAATATTCGCAAAATTCCTGGCTAAGGGGCTAGAGAACTGCATACCAGAGTAGTCGCAGAAGAATAGACGGGCTTTGTTAAGGGTAGACAGCTAACTGCGAACATCAAGTGCCTGAACATGATAATGACCCCATCTGGGGGGGGGGAGAAAATCAAAGGTGATCGTCTCCTTGGACACAAAAAAGGCCTTCGATAGAGTCTAATTGAAATACATAATTGTGGTACTAGAGATGTTTGGACTAGGTGCAGGGTTCGCCTCATGGGTTAAACATCGGTACAGCGCCCCCAAAGCGAGCGTTCAGACTAATGTCAATAGCTATGAATAGGTCCAGCTGCACAGAGCACAAGACAGGGATGCCTGCTGTCCCGTCTTGTTCACCCTGGCAATCGAGCCGATAGCAATCACATGAGAGCAGCAAGAGGTTATACTCCATTCCCTTTGAAATAAAGGCCAAGATTCAATTTGCCTTCCCAATTACCTGCTGACTTTGCCTACTAACTTTTTGTGATTTCTGCACAAGGACACCCAAATCCCTGTTTTGCAGTTTTCTGCAGTCTTTCTCCATTGAAATAATATTCAGCTCTTCTATTCTTCTCACCAAAGTGCATAACTCTTCTATTCTTCCCACCAAAGAGCATAAGTTCACATTTTCCTCCATTATATTCCATCTGTCAAGTGTCTGCCCACTCACCTGACCTGTCTATATCCCTCTGTTGACTGTGTAATTTTCACCACTTGCCTTTCTCCCACCTATTTTTGTGTCATCCTTAAATTTGGCAATTATACATTCACTTCCCTTATCCAAGTCATTGATATATATTGTAAATAATTATGGCCCCAGCACAGATCCCTGTGGCACTCTACTAGTTGCAGGTTGCTACCCTGAAAATGCCTCTCTTATCCAAACTCTGTCTTCTGTCAATCAATTCCCTATCCATGCTAATATACTGCCTCAAACACCATGGGCTCTTATCTATTAAGTAGCCTTTTGTGCGGTACCTTATTGACGTTTTTTAGAAATCCAAGTATATTACAGCTATTGGTTCCCCTTTATCTATCCAGCTCGTTACCACCTCAAAGAATTCTAATTAATTTGTCAGGCATGATTTCTCTTTCAAAGTCATGCTGACTCTGCTTGATCATATTATGCATTTCTAAATTTTCTGCGATTACATCCTTTATAATAGACTCTAAATGACAGCAGTTAAGCTAACTGGCTATAGTTACTTGCTTTTTATCTCCCTCCTTTTTTAAATAAAGCTGTTACTTTGGTAGTTTTCCAATCCTCTTGGATTTTTCCAGAATTGAAGGATTCTTGGAAGATTACTACCAATTTTACATGTTCAATATATGCTCTTTCTTTCTTGTTAAAATAATTAGTGGTCCTGTAACTCTGTTCCTCCACGTTTTATAAAGAAAATGTCAAAGGGTGGCACGGTAGCATAGTAGTTAGCACTGTTTCTTCACAGCTCCAGGGTACCAGGTTCGATTCCCGGCTTGGGACACTATCTGTATGGAGTCTTCAAATTCTCCCCATGTCTGTGTGGGTTTCCTCCGAGTGATCCGGTTTACTCCCACAGTCCAAAGATGTGCAGGTTAGGTCAATTGGCCATGCTAAATTGCCCCTTAGTGTCCAAACAAAAAAGGTTCATTGGGGTTACTGGGTTACACGGATAGGGTGGAGGTGTGGGCTTAAGTGGGGTGCTCTTTCCATGGGCTAGTGCAGGCTCGATGGGTCAAATGGCCTCCTTCTGCATGGTAAATTATATGAGTCTGTGTTATGGTCTGTTGAGCCAGGGCTCCATTCTGGGATCTTCCTGTCCAGTTGTATCAACTGGGATCATAACAGTAGAAAATAGAAGCAGGAGGCGGCCATTCAGTCCTTCGAGCCTGCTCTAACATTCATTACAATCATGGTTGATCATCCAACTCAGTAACTTGTTCCCACTTTCCTCTTGTATCCTTTGATCCCTTTAGTCCCAAGCACTGTATCTAACTTCTTGAAAATATACAATGTTTTGGCCTCAACTGCTTTCTCCGGTAGCTAATTCCACTGGCTCATCACTCTCTGGGTGAAGAAATTTCTCCTCAACTCATATGGTTTACCCTGTATTCTTAGACTGTGATCCCTAATTCTGGACTCCCCCACCATCGGGAACATCCTTTCTGCATCTACCCTGTCTAGTCCTGTTTGAATTGAATTAGGTTTGGATGAGACCCACCCATATTTATCTAAACTCCAGTGAATATATTTTTAACCAACTCAATCGCTCTTCATACGTCAGTCCCACCACCTCGGAATCAGTCTGGTAAACCTTTGCTGCACTCCCTCGCGAGCAAGAATATCATTCCTCAGATAAGGAGACCAAAACTGTGGTCTTACCAAGTCACTGTATAATTGCAGCAAGACATCCCTGCTCCTTTACTCAATTCCTCTCCCTATGAAGGCCAGCATACCATTTGGTTTCTTTAACACCTGCTGTAACAGCTTGCTTACTTTCAGTGACTGGTGTACAAGGACACTCGGGTCTTGTTGCACAGCAGCCCACTTGATGGCACCCTATTAATCACCAAAAGCTTTTATTCCCTTCACTACTAATACACAGAGGCAGCAGTGTACACCATCTACAAGATGCATTGGAACAACACACCAGAACGATGGATTTGGAAACTATAGAACGATCAGACAGAGTCAACATGGTTTTGTCTTTGCAAAATTTGCAAGTTCCTTTTAGGATACAATTGGTAAGACAGATGAAGTGAAACTGGTAAATGTAAAATACTTGGACTTCCAAAAAGTACTTGACAAATGCTACAGAAAAGGTTAATATGCAAGATAAGAGCACAGAGTTGGTGGCAGCATATTTGTAGGGACGGAGGATTGTTTAATTGACAAGAAGTGATAGAGTACAAATAAATGGGGCTTTCTTAAGTTGGCAGGATGTAACTAGCAGAGTGTCGCAAAGCCTCAGCTGTTTATAAGCTATATTAGTAACTTAGATGAAGATTGAGAGGAAGATATACATGCTTCCTGACAAGTCAAAGCTAGGTAGGAATGTAAGCTGTGAGTACACAAAAAGGCTGCAAATAGATATAGATAGGTTAGGAGAGTGGGCCAAAATGTGGCAGATGGAGTTAATGTGGATAAGTGTGAGGTCATACATTTTGGTCAGTAAAATGTGAAGGCACCTTATTATCTAAATGGGGAGAGACTTTGGGGTGCTCCCTTGCAGAGGGATCTGGAGGTCCTCGTTAATGAGTCATAGAAAACTAGCATGCAGGTGCCGCAGATAATAAGGAAAGTAAATTGAATGGTGGCATTTATAGCTAAAGGCAGAGAGTATAACGGTAAGGAAACGTCTTTGGTGAGATCACACCTGGAATATTATGCACAGTTTTGGTCCCCTTATTTGAGGAAAAAGGTAGTGGCATTGGAGGCAGTTCAAAGGAGGTTCACTGGCTTGACTCCAGAGATGAGGGGTTTGTTGTATGAAGAGAGACTGAACAGTTTAGGCCTATACTCGCTAGAGTTTAGCAGAATGAGGGGAGATCAAATGATTAAGATGATAAAAGGTATGGATAAAGTAGACGTGGAGCATTCTAGAACAGGAGGTCATAGTCTTAGGTTAAGAGGGAGCAAATTTAAAGCAAAGTTGATGAGAAACTACTTCTCCCAAAGGGTTGTGAATCTGTGGCATTCACTACCCCAGAGTGCGATAGACGCTGGAACAGTGAATAAATTTAAGGAGGAGTTAGACAGATTTTTAATTTTAATTGGTAATGGGTTGAAGAGTTATGGAGAATAGGCAGAACAGTGGAATTAATGCCAGGATGAGATCAGCCATGATCGATTGGCGGAGCAGACTCAATGGGCCAAATGGCCTATTTCTGCTCCTATATCTTATGTACTTACAATTGTACAGGGTTTTGATGAGGCTACACCTTGTGTGCAGTTTTCATCAAACGTCTAAAGAAGGATGATTTGGAGGCAGCAAAGTGAAGGTTACAGGATTGGTTACTGGAATAACAGCGTGGCCCTACGAATAATAATAATCTTTATGATTGTCAGAAGTAGGCTTACATTAACACGGCAATGAAGTTATTGTGGAAATCCTCTCGTTGCCACACTCCGGCGCCTGTCTGGGTACATTGAGGGAGAATTCAGAATGTCCAAATTACTTGTGGGAGGAAACCGAAGCACCCAGAGGAAACCCATCAGACACGGGGAGAATGTGCAGACTCCCACAGTGACCCACGGTAACACAGTGACCCAAGCTGAGAATCGAACCTTGGATCCTGGAGCTGTGAAGCAACAGTGCTAATCACTGTGCTATCGTGTCACCCTTATGAGGGACTAAGTAAACCGAGCCTATATGCTCTGGGGTTCAAAAGAATGAGAAATTATCTCACTGAAACTTACAAGAATCTGAAGGAGCCTGAGGGGGTAGATACTGAGAGGTTGTTTCTCTTGACTCAGGAACCTAGATCAGGGATGGAAGCAGTCTCAGGGTAAGTGTCAATCATGTAGAACTACGAGGAGGAGAAAAAGGACAAATCAGAGGGTTGTCAATCTTTGGAATTCTCCAACCCAAAGAATGCCTTAGCATTGAGTATATTTAAGGCAAGAAAGCTAGATTATTACTCTCTAATTTAGGAAGCGAGAATGAAAGTGGAATTGAGGCAAAAGATTGGCCATGATCATGTTGTAGGTTCTAGGGGCCATATGTGCTGTTCCTATTTCCTATGTTTTTTTCAATCTAGTAAAAGGGTATGAAAGCTAGTGGTTATGGAACAATAGGAAGTTATGAAATAAAATGTAATCTATCATCCATTTCTTTAGGTGAAGGAATAAATTGTTCGCCCTATTTTTCCTGTTCATGCTATGCTGTACATTTAGAAATTATTTCCTGAAAGTCTCATCTTCAATTTGGAAATCAGGAATAAATATATTATTTTGAAACACATACTACTAATTTGTATTTACAAAAAGAGTTTAAAATGTATGGGCACCATTAAGATGATATTTCAAACAACTAAATATGAGCATCACAACAAAACTAAATATAGATTTTAACTGGCTGTCTTATTGCAGCTAAAAAACAATATTGCCAGAAAATAAAATAGCAATGGTTTGGTTAGCACTCCTTTATAAAATAAAGATGTCTTTAACTCAATAAAGAACACATCAACTATAACCATGCATCAGATATTTTTTTAAAAATAAATTTAGATTACCCAATTATTTTTTCCAATTAAGGGGCAATTTAGCGCGGCCAATCCACCTACTCTGCACATTTTTTGGGTTGTGGGGGCGAAACCCACGCAGACACGGGGAGAATGTGCAAACTCCACACGGACAGTGACCCAGAGCCGGGATCGAACCTGGGACCTCAGCACCGTGAGGCGGTTGTGCTAACCACTAGGCCACCGTGCTGCCCTACCATGCATCAGATATAAAAATGTATTAATTCACTAAGGAGTTAACAAGTAGATTTCCCGTGACATTGCTTGTAGGCACTTTGCATCAGGGGTGCATTTTCTCTTGTTTACCATGCTTTCATTGTAGTCTAATTATGACAGCTGTTCACCCATTGATACACTAAAAGAAATATTATGGGAAGGAGGAAGAGCTTAATCATGATGCTTCAACCATCAAGATGTAAGGTAGGGTTGATGGGCCAGCTGATCTTTTCCTGCCCATCAACATTCTATGTTTATAAATTTTGATTTGATTCGATTCAGATTTTACTGTCCAATACAATTCAAATTGTACTGGGAGATCTGCAGATGACGAGATGAATTGAATTATTTCTACCGTACCCCTCTTCTGCCCATAACACCAATACTTTAACTTCTAATTTATTTCCCTTAGCATCCTGCCGTTGTTTAAATGGCCCACGGTGTATTTCACAACCCAGGTTTATGAGGTCTGTTACAATAGAGAGATATTAGGAAATTGGATCTGGAAATAGAATTGAAGATGTAGTGGGCAATTTAGGTGTTAACAGTCTGAGGGTAACTCTGCGAACACTGAGTCAGAGGTATGCACCCACACCTGGCCTGAGTCAATTGTCCAATTCAGACTTAAACTCGTTAATGGGAATAGACAGGATACCCCTGTCCAGCCAGGGCGATTCACAAAAGATTCATTGTCCTCCGGGACACTCTGATCTAACCAGCTATTATCCCATTACAAGGTCTGATGGCCTCTTTTGTCTCTAAATTGGAAGTTAATTGTATATTCTTAGCATGGGCCTGTTTTTTGTATTAACAGGAATGGACAATCAAAAGCAATGATGAGTTCAGGTCTGGACACCCCATTGTTCGAGGGGCTGGGTGGAAATCAAAGAGAGACAGAAATCCTGTTCAAACATGTGGGGGCAGAAGGATTTGGAAAGCCACTGAGAGAGGTCATGAAAAGCAGTCACAGAGACCGGCTTTTGGGAGCTACTCAACAACAGAAATATATTTGCTGTCTAAGTGGAGTTGAGAGCTGTATGTTCATTTTATGTGTGGTTTAATGGGAAATTGTGTGTTAGGGTGAAAGATACATGTAAGCTCTACTGGTTAGTTTTGAAGTTTAAGTTTAAACTTTTTTCATTTTTCTTTTCATAGAATCATAGAATTTACAGTGCAGAAGGAGGCCATTCAGCCCATCGAGTCTGCACCAGCCCTTCGAAAGAGCACCCGACCTAAACCCACACCTCCACCCTATCTCCGTAACTCAGTAACCCCAACCAACCTTTTTGGACACTAAGGGCAATTTGGCATGGCCAATCCATCTAACCTACATCTTTGGACTGTGGGAGGAAACCGGAGCACCCGGAGGAAACCCACACAGACACGGGGAGAAAGTGCAAACTCCACACAGACAGTGACCCAAGCTGGGAATCGAACCTGGAACTCTGAAGATGTGAAGCAACTGTGCTAACCACTGTGCTACCATGCCCCTCCAAAAAATGCTACAACATGGAAGAATCATAGACTGTACAGTGCAGAAGGAGGCTATTTGGCCCATCGAGTCTGCACCGACCCTTGGAAATAGCACCCCACTTAAGTAACCCACTAATCCCACCTAACCTTTTTGGACACCGGGGCAATTTAGCATGGCTAATCCACCTAACCTGCACATCTTTGGACTGTGGGAGGAAACCGGAGCACCCGGAAGAAACCCACGCAGACACGGGGAGAACGTGCAGACTCCGCACAGGCAGTGACCCAAGCCGGGAATCGAACCTGGGACCATGGAGCTGTGAAGCAACAGTGCTACCCACTGTGCTACCGTGCTGCCCCATTTGTTTTAATAGTTTTGTTTATAAAAATAACCAATCTCTATTTCTTTCGCAATCACTCCTGGAGTGAAACAATCTTTCCACACAGTAGAAAAAAAGTTATAAACATTGTGATTCCGGTCCAGTATCTTTTTTTTTAAAAATAATTTTTAATCAAATTTTCACATTAAAGAAAAAGGAACAAAAAGAACAAACCCCCCCTCCCCCCACCCCCGTGTATACAACAGAGAAAAAATAAATAAACGACCATCGTTGGCAAAGATTTAACCCACACGAAAACAAAGAGACAACCCCCCCCCCGGGTTGCTGCTGCTGCTGACCTTTTGATTTTACCGTTCTGCAAGGAGATCTAGGAATGGTTGCCATCTCCTGAAAAACCCCTGCACTGACCCCCTTAGGGCAAATTTCACCCTCTCCAATTTAATAAACCCCGCCATATCGTTGACCCAGGCTTCCACGCTTGGGGGCCTCGCATCCTTCCACTGAAGAAGAATCCTCCGCCGGGCTACTAGGGACGCAAAGGCCAGAACACCGGCCTTTTCCGCCTCCTGCACTCCCGGCTCCACTGCAACCCCAAATATTGCGAGTCTCCAGCCTGGATTAACCCTGGATCCTACCACCCTCGATACCGTCCTTGCTCCACCCTTCCAAAATTCCCCCAGCGCTGGGCATGCCCAGAACATGTGGACATGGTTTGCTGGGCCCCCAGAGCACGTAATACACCTGTCCTCGCTCCCAAAAAACCGGCTCATCCTTGTCCCGGTCATATGAGCCCTATGCAGCACCTTAAACTGTATGAGGCTAAGCCTCGCACAAGAAGAGGAGGAGTTCACCCTTTCCAGGGCATCCGCCCACGTCCCCTCCTCAATCTCGCCACCCAGCTCCTCCTCCCATTTACCTTTCAGCTCCTCCACCGAGGCCTCGTCTACCTCATGCATCACCTGGTACGCTTCCAAGATCCTCCCCTCTTCAACCAACACCCCCGAGAGCACCCTGTCCTGAACCTCACGCGGCGGCAGCAGTGGGAACCCCGCCACCTGCCGCCTGACAAATACCCTTACTGGCATGTACCTAAAGGTGTTCCCCGGGGGGGGAGCCCAAACCTCCCCTCCAGCTCACCCAGGCTCACGAACTTCCCGTCTATGAACAGGTCCTCCAGCCTCCCGACACCTGCCCTGTGCCAACTCAGGAACTCGCCATCAATTCTCCCCGGAACAAACCGGTGGTTCCCCCGTATTGGGGACACCATCGCGGTCCCCACCTCCCCCCTGTGCCGCCTCCATTGCTCCCAAATCTTGAGGGTAGCTACCAGCGTGACCAGCTGTAGATATTTTATCAGTCTGGCAATTGTACATTTTCTTCCAGTGCCAGCAGGTGCAGTTGGGAGAGTCCAACCGCCTTCAGGTTCTGGATCCCCTGCCGACAATGCATGATACCCAGGTCAGCACTGAATGGGTGGCGTCTGCGGTGGACGCCTTGAGTGAGAAAGTCACAGCCATGGGTCAAGATGTCCAAGGTTTGGGGCACACTGTGCAATCGATGTTTGTGGCTCAGGACAGGGGAGCCCAACCACAGACAGCCATGTACATGGCCCACATGGACATTGCTGCAGTGCGCCAGACTTGGCTGGGGGTGTCGACAGCATTGGCCGGGCGTGGCTGAACTGGACCAGTCATAGAGGGAAATGACTGAGGCATTAATGGGCATGGCCAAGATGCAGAGGAACTTGTCATAATCACTGAGGGATATGTCCTAGGCCCTGTGCTCCATGGTTGAAGGCATCGAGACCCTAGCTCAGAGAGGAGCAGGCCTCAAGTACTGGCAGCACCAGGTGACAGTGGAGCCTCCGGAGCTCACTACGGCCTCACCTCCAACCCATGGAGTGGCCAGGGGGCCATCAAGTAACCCGAGGGAGGAAGAAGCAATGGGACCCATGCCGGTGTAGATGCTGCAACACTTCAGCGTTTCTGAATCCTCCCACCTAACACTGGCGCATCTGATGGCCAGCGGGCAGAACAGGGTGGTATCCCGTCACCTGTGACACTCAAAACATGCCCAGGGCTATCCAGGTCCAGACCCTCCAGAGAACGGCCGCCAAAGACATCACGGGTCACAGGGCGAGAAACTCAGCAGGCCGCTTTCACGTCTGGTGTGTTTTCTGGGGAGACAGTTAGAAGGCGCAGATGATATATGGATCCGTAAGATTGAATGGTCAGCAGACATGCAGGGATGACCCGAGCGGACAGTGGAATGTTATCCCAAAGGCAAGGTAAGTTTAAGTTAGACACCAGTTATCATGGGTACAGCACATAGGTTGGAGCTAGGGGTCAGGGTACAATACTGTACATAGTCACAATTAAACACATTTGCACCAAACTTTCAACCTGCCTCAAACCTCTGTCTGAACAGTGTCAGGGATGGGCTGCACTTGGTGTAGAGGGTGTGCCGCGAGGGGGGCGTGAGTAGTGATGTGGGCTTTGGGTGCTGGAGAATGGCATGAGGCAGGGCCCCCAGGACAATCTGATGTTCCACCTGGGGTCACCCTCAGAGGCGGCAGTGAACTGGCCACATGTGTGAGGGTGCCATGTAAGACAGCTTACCTAGTGAATTACCCATCACCACTCACCATCCCCATTCTTCCCCCCCCCCACCAAGATGATATATGGATCCGTAAGATTGAATGGTCAGCAGACATGCAGGGATGACCCGAGCGGACAGTGGAATGTTATCCCAAAGGCAAGAGTCAGACTTTATCAAACAATGAGGAGCAGCAGAGCTCATTAACATGGAGTCGTCATCATCCTCCGTCAAGTGGACAAGACCCGCTGAGACTGCCAACTCAAGGCCAGCATCCTGTAGTGATGCTGGTAAGACCCTCGGAACGGGGTTGGGGAGCTGGGCTGTGGTGACGCGAGGAGAGACGGGGAGGATGTGAGCAGCTATGGAGGAGTATGGAGGGGTGGGACAGGGTGACAGAGCTGCTGGTGGATAAGCCGCCAAGTCAGCAAACCTGGAGGCAATGAGGCGACACAAGCTTCTGAGATGGAGGTGGTGGTTGACACACCATGACTCTTTCCACCGGACAACCAGGTGCCACCCTGCTGGCGGAATAACACATGACCCATCCAGTGCGGCATCAACAGTAGACCGCACTGGGGAGACAGGTTAGGGGCTACAGAGCCTATCGCTGGCATGGGTTGCGGCAACAACCGGTTGTCAACAGGGATGGGTCATAACTTGGCTTAATTTCTCTCTCCCTCAGCAGCCATGGCACCCACACCCGGTTTATAAATACCTGTAGTAAACTGCACCCACCTGACAGGGTGGAGCATCACGGAGGTGCGGAGCACACTGGGTCAAGCCCAGTAATGATATGTAAACGCATGCAAATGTTGGTTTTGTATATCGCCGCCAGCGCGGGGTACAAATAGAGTTGCCGCCACTAGCAGAGCCCCGGAGCATGGCTTTTGGTTTGGTACCGGGCACGAACATCGGTTTTCGGCAGATGCTTGAATTTTCTTTCTGGTGTCGCGAGGTGGAGAACCCAGGCCAATATTTTAGCAAGTTAGAAAATCAACTTCCAAAAATAAGGCACTGCACAATTGTTTTTCTTGTATGCCTACATTACTGACAGTTCAATATACAATATAAATTCCTGGAGTTCTGATGAAAGGGCATCAACCTGAGATGTTCTCGTTTCACAGATATAGCCTGATCTATTAGGGTTGAGAATCTTCTGTTTTAATTTTAGTTTTCCAGAAATCAGTGTTTTGGTTGTTCTTAATTTTATAAATAAACAAGTAAGTATATGAGGAAAGAAGTGCCAAATGCACTCAAAAATATTACAAAAATATATGTTGAATTAAATGAAAGCAGGTGATGAAATGTTTTGATCTAATTCTTTACTTTGCACAAAACGAATCCACTTTATAAACAGGACAATATATTCACACCTTCAACTAAATGAAATGTGCATTCACAGGCCATTTGAATTATTTTTTTTCCCAGGTTACTAAATGAATATAGTCTTACCTAAACACATGCCAAACAGCAGCAGGATGAAGTACAGCAACAATTAAACCTTTGTTCTTGCCATACATTATACCCAGTAACAGTGTGAGATGCACAGCTAAGAAAAACCTCAGTGCAGGGTTACAGTGCTTGTGCCCAAACAATTTATTCTGTGTTTAATATATTTCAGTCTGTCTGCCCTTAAATCATTGCCAATTATCTGCAAGGTAATGTTGTCTCGGTCTTTATATTTAGCAGTAAGCAAGGGAATTTTTGATTCGATTTGAACAACCAAGCAGTAAGGTAGAGGCTCAAAATTCTAGGAAAATTAGTCTCCAGATATATATGTTGTTCAAGTACATTTAAAATACAGCAATTCAAATATTATCTCGTATAATAACTTATATCAGTAGGAATAGAAAATTTAAATTATTAAATGGGACCGCAGTAAATTGCATATGGCTTCAATGCAATAGAATGTAAAACCGCCGAGTACAGTAAGAATGAAATAAGCGCAATGAATTGGATTTGATTTATTATCAAGTGTACCGTGATACAGTGAATAGTATTGTTCTGCGTTCAGGCAAGACAGATCGTTCCTTACATGAAAATAAACATAGGACATACATAAATACTCAATGTAAATACATAGACACAGGCATCGGGTGAAGCACAAGGACTGCAGTACTACTCAGTAGAGAAAATGTATGAAGAGATCAGTCCAGTCCATAAGAGGGTCATTCAGGAGTCTGGTAACAGCAAGGAAGAAGCTGTTTTGAACCCGATAGTCCGTGTTCTCAGACTGTTGTATTCCCTGCCCGATGGAAGAGGTTGGAAGTGAGGGTAGGCGGGGCCTTTGATTATGCTGCCCACTTGCCCAAGGCAGCGGGAGGAGTAGACAGATTCAATGGATGGAAGGTGGTTTCACGTGATAGACTGGGCTGAGTTCATGACTCTATGTGGTTTCTTACGGTCTTGGGCCAAGCAGTTGCTATACCAGGCTGTGATGTAGCCAGATAAGATGCTTTCTATGGTGCATCTGTAACAATTGGTAAGAGGCAATGTGGACATGCCAAATTTCCTTATGTTCCTGAAGAAGTATAAGCGCTGTTGTTATTTTGTTATTTCTTGGTTGTAGCATATCATCGACATGGGCGGGCCAGGACAGATTGTTGGTGATGTGCACACCTACGAATTTGAAGCTGTCAACCATCTCCACCTCGGCTCCAGTGATGCAGACAGGGGTGTGTACGATACTTCGCTCCTGAAGTTAATGACCAGCTCATTAGTTTTTCTGACGTTGAGGGAGAGATTGTTTTTTTTAAATTTAGAGTACCCAATTGTTTTTTCCAATTAAGGGGAAATTTAGCATGGCCAATCCACCTACCCTCTACATCTTTGGGTTTGTGAAACCCACGCAGACACGGGGAGAATGTGCAAACTCCACACGGACAGTGACCCAGGTCCGGAATTTGAATCCGGGTCCTCAGCGCCGTAGGCAGCAATGCTAACCACTGTGCCACCATGTTGCCCTAGAGAGATTGTTGTCATTACACCACGGCACTAGGTTCTCTATCTCCCTCCTGTACTTTGACTCATCATTGTTCAAGATCCGACCCACTAGGGTCGTGTCATCAGCAAACCTGTAGATGGAGTTGGAGCCAAATTTTGCCACACAGTCGTGTACATGTAGGGAGTATAGTAGGGGGTTAAATACGCAGCCTTATGGGGCCCCGATGGTATTTAGCACTATCGTGGTGGAGGTTGTTTATTGTTACTGATTGTAGTCTATGTGTCAGGAAGTCGAGGATCCAGTTGCAGAGGGATGAGCCAAGTCCTAGGTTTTGGAGTTTTGATATGAGCTTGGCTGAGATTATGGTGTTGAAGGCGAAGTTGTAGCGTCAGGATAATCAAACCTGCTTATGTGCTTTATTTAAAATAGCTAAATAGTTCATATCTTGATTTATTCATTATTTTGATAACTTCCCTAATTGCACATTTACATTAACACTAAATATAATTGTTGATTTTGGAATTTTTGTAAAATTTGCATAATCTCTCTGGAATGTATTGAAATTGAAGGAAATCAAAATAACTATTTTTACAGTTTCTAATCAATAAATAATATTTATCGACTGTGAAGTAGAATAAAACCAAGACATTTTAAATGAAATAGCGGAACCACTTCCTGCGTCTCGATGTCCTCCACGTTATTTTTTAATTGATTTGCAAAACAATTCAAACAGCTTATGCTCTCTATGTAATAATGCATATTAATCCAGGAACAAAATGAATGTATTATGTGACCAGTCATAACAAACCTTGAAATTATCCTGGTCTTTGCTTCTTTAAGTCATTAAGCAACTGCTCTGTCCATGTGCAAGACATGGACAATATAATAATCGTTATTGACACAAGTAGGCTTACATTAACACAATGAAGTTACTGTGAAAATTCCCTAGTCGGCACACTCAGGCACCTACACTGAGGGAGAATTCAGAATGTCCAAATTACCTAACAGCACATCTTTTGGGACTTGTGGGTGAAACTGGAGCACCCGGAGGAAACCCACACAGACATGGAGTAAATCTGCAGACTCCGTACAGACAGTGATGCAAGCCAGGAATCAAACCTGGGTCCCTGACACTGTGAAGCAACTGTGCTAACCACTGTGCCACCGTGCCGCCCATATCACCGGGTATATACAGTTCCCATGCTTCTATCACTCTTCCTTTACTGAGTGGCAGACCTCAAGGTGTTGACACCACTCTGGACCCTCAGCTCCGCACTGTCGTTTAAGGTTTCACCTCTCAGCTCCACAGGTCAGAGGTTCCTCTTTGAAGCTCCACCCCATGGCTCCTCTCACGCAAATCCCCAGCCTGAGACACCAACTGTCGAACTCTGGCAGGGCTCATGAAATTCCACCCTTGTTCTCCATTGCACTCAGCATTGAAAGTTAAGTCTTGTAATTACAAGCACATGCAGTCTTTTAAAGACATGGGGCGGAGTTCTCCGTGCCCCCGCAGAGTCGGGGAATCGCCCGGGGCGGGCGTAAAACCCGCCCCCAGCGTGGCCGGAATTCTCCGCCACCCGGGAATCGTCGGGAGCGGGAATCAAGCCCCGCCGAGCGGCGTGCCCCCTGCGGCGATTCTCCGGCCCGCGATGGGCCGAAGTCCCGCCGCTGACAGGCCTCTCCCGCCGGCGGGAATTGGAGCACCTCTGGTGCCGGCAGGATTGGCGGCGCGAGTGGGCCCCCGGGGGGGCGTGGGGTGATCGGACCCCGGGGGGTGCCCCCACGGTGGCCTGGCCCACGATCGGGGCCCACCGATCAGCGGCGGGGCAGTGCCATGGGGGCACTCTTTTTCTATCGCTGCCGCCACAGCCTCCACCATGGCGGAGGCGGAAGAGACCACCCCTACCGCGCATGCGCTGGTGGTGACGTCAGCGGCCGCTGACGCGCTGGCGCATGCGCGGACCGGCGAAGGCCCTTTGGCCATCCCCGCACCGGGCGCCAAAGGCCGTTGGCGCCAGTCGGCGTGGCGGAAACCACTCCGACGCGGGCCTAGCCCCTAAAGGTGCGGAGAGTTCCGCACCTTTGGGGAGGCCCGACGCCGGAGTGGTTGGCGCCACTCCACTACGCCGGGATCCCCCGCTCCGCCGGGTAGTAGAGAATCATGGCCATAATTGTTAATGAGAGTTATTAAACTTCTTTTGTACAGAAATCTGATTCCTTTAATTTGCAAATTGTTTTAGGTAGGGTTTAAAAACTTCAATTTAAAATATTTTCTTACTTTTCCTTATCTTAACTTAATTTTTCTCCCCCATACCTGATTTGATGTAGAATCTACCTATTCTAATTCACCCTTTGTTGCAGTTCTCCTTTAATTTATTTCTCAATCCTTAAATTTCATGATTAAGGAGGTACACTGCTTGTCCTGATGTTCATCAAGATTCCAAATCCCTGTAACCCTCATCATGCCATTATCAGTGCACACTTCCAGAAACTCCATGAGCAAAAGAATGTTTAAAATCTAAATGTTTTCAAACACATTTAGCGCAAGATACTTCGTTCCAGCAAAATCTTGGGCAGGAACACATAATAAAAAGAGGAAATGGGCAGCAGTCTGCTAAAATAATAAATATCCGTGGTTCAGAACAATTTTTTTAAACCTTTGCTTTGAAACCTACCGTTTGCATCAGGTAATACGAATTCGGTACTGTTCGTCGACGGGCACTGAATTTCTTAAATCCACTCTCCGCATGTAAAAAAATCACCTTACTTTTGAAAACTTATGATTTCTTCTCAAATTCATTCACTTTCTTCATTCAAATCAAAACTCAAACATTTCAAGGTGTGAAAGTAGGCTCATAACACATGAAGCAGCAAGTCTGTCAATGACCAAAGTTGAGAGAACTATAGGATTTCTCCACACCTTCATGCGTCTATTTCCAATAAAATATCACAAGGTGATGCATTCCACAAGATGAAGTAATCGCCCTTTAATTGTATTTTGCTTCTTTCCCTTCTTCATATGGTCCCGTTTCTTCCAAGTTGCAGCACCACCACCCTCTCCAAATCTTTAACTCCTGGTAGCTCAGTAGCATAGGATAGTGAGAAGAAAAACAGTTCTGTTGTTCATTCTGTCAACCTGCTCACTTCTGACTTTTTTCTTTGTAAGGCTGCATGTGACTGTCAGATGAGTTCCTTTACTGATGTGGCCAATATCCATCATGTAGCTTTCCAGAGCTTAATTCCCTACATCAGCTCCATTAGCACGGCGATTTTTTTTCGATTTTTGCAAGAATGTCTATTTCCACCTTTTCCTCTTCTGCAAGATCATTGACACCCTAGTACATATCTTAAGTACCTCAGGGCTTGAATTATTTGAGGTTCTATTGGGCAGGAGATACAAAAGTCTGAGAACACGTACCAATAGATTCAAAAACAGTTTCTTCCCTGTTGTTATCAGACTCCTGAATGGCCCTCTTATGGACTGAACTGCTCTCTCTATGCAGTTTCTCTACTGTTGTAGCACTATACTCCATATGCTTCACCCAATGTCTATCTATGTATTTGCATTGTCTTTATCGTATGTCTTATGTTTTCATGTACGGAACGATCTGCCTGGACTATACACAGAACAATACTTCTCTCTGTGTCTCGGTACACATAGCAATAAATCTAAATCTAGTATATCTGGACTTCCAGAAGGCATTTAATAAGGTGCCGCACAAAAGGTTAATACACAGGTAAGATCACATGGGATTTGGGGTATTTTATTTGCTTGGATAGAAGTCTGGCTAAATGTCAGAAGGCAGAGAGTCACAATAAATGGGTCTTTTTTTGGTTGGCAAGATGAAACCCGTGCCCCAACGATTTACAATGTATATTAATGACTTGATATAGGGATGGAAGGTACTATAGCCAAATTTGCAGATGACACTAAAATAGGTGGGAGAGTAAGTTGCAATGAGGAAATAAGAAATTTACAAATGGATATTGATAGGTTAGGTGAGTTGCCAAAATTTGACAGATGGGAGTTTAACATCGATAAGTTATCAATTTTGGTCGAAAAGAGGAAAAGCAACTTATTATCTAAATGGAGAGAAACTTCAGAGTGCTTTGGTGCTGAGGGATCTGGGTGTCCTTGTGCATGAATTTCAGAAAACTAGCATGCAGGTACAGCAAGTAATAAGGAAGGCAAATGGAATTTGGGCCTTTATGCAAAAGGAATAGAGTATAAAAGTGTTGCTACAACTGTACAAGGTATTGCTGTGACCGCACCTGGAGTACTGTGGGCAGTTTTGTTCCCCTTATTTGAGGAGGGATCATAGAATTTACAGTGCAGAAGGAGGCCATTCAGCTCATCATGTCTGCACCGGCTCTTGGAAAGAGCACCCTACTCAAGACCCATGCTTCCACCCAAATATCCCTTTATCCCCGTAACCCAACCTAACCTTTTTTGGACAGTAAGGGCAATTTAGAATGGCCAATCCACTTAACCTGCACGTTTTTGGACTGTGGGAGGAAATCAAAGCACCCGGAGGAAACCCACGCACGCACGGGGAGAACGTGCAGACTCCACACACTCAATGACCCAAGCCGGGAATTGAACTTGGGACCCTGGAGCTGCGAAGTAACTGTGCTAACCACTATGCTACCGTGCTGCCCATGCAGATACATTAGATGCAGTTCAAAGGAGGTTCACTAGACTGATTCCAGAGATGAGGGGTTTGTCTTAGGAAGAGAGATTGAGCAATTTAGGCCTCTACTCTCTAGAGTTTAGAAGAATGAGAGGAGATCTAATTGAGGTATACAAGATGATAAAAGGTATTGACAAAGTAGACGTAGAACAAACACTTCCTCTTTTGGGGCAAACTAGAATGAGAAGTCATAGTTTTAGGGTAAGGGATAGCAGATTTAAAACAGAGATGGGGAGAAATTACTTCTCTCAAAGGGTCATGAATCTGTGGCATTCACTCCCCCAGAGTGTGGTGGATGCGGGACATTGAGTAAATTTAGGGAGGAGATAGACAGATTTTTAATTAGTAATGGGTTGAAGGGTTATGGGAATGGGAATGGGCAGGAAAGTGAAGTTGAGGTCGAGATGAGATCAGCCATGATCGTAATGAATGGCGGAGTGGGCTCGAGGGACTGAATTTCCTACTCCTGCTCCCAGTTCTTATGTTCTTCTTGATGTTTCTTGCAGCACGTGGGAATTTCTGGATGCCACTGCATCTGAACTAAGTGACTGTGGCTTGAGATTCGACTTCAAAATATTTTATATCTATTCTTCACTTACTCCAAAACTCAATATTTACATAATGAATTATACAAGCACCTCAATCTTATGGAAACAGTGAGTAGTGCCCTGCCTCTGAGTCAGAAGTTCAGGTGCTCAATTTCCACTCCAGGACTTGACGGCCTTGGTGATAGAAATGGGAGAAATCCTGGTCAGCCATGTGATGGAAAAAAAAATTAGGGCCTCACTATCCACAGTGATTCACTTACCACCACAGGTTAATCCTTGTTCCGTCTGTGGTGGATTCCCGCCCTTGCCCTACATTTGATGGAAACCATGACATTGTGGGTTGAACCTGCTTTGGGGCAAAAAAACACCTCAAATACAACACATTCAGTACTGACTTAAAGTAACATTGGCTGTAAACAACCTATTAGTCTCATCCCAGAGCCAAAACTATGCAAATCTGTGACACATTTTCCAAGAATGGATAGTTGCAAAAAAAAGACATTAATCTTATCATTTAAAACATTAATACCAGTGAACCGTAGGCTACTCCTAAAAGTGAAAAATCAGTAGACTTATTCACTGACATTTATCCATTTAATACTTCATGGTTCCTCTGCAAAATAGCTATAAATTAGTGATTATCCACTAAAACTTGAAATAGAGCACAATCTGTTAACATTTCGACATAGAGTCAGAAATGTAGGTCCAGATTTTGCAGCTGCAAATATGGTGAATCTGTCAGCATTGATTCCTTTACCCACAGATACCCTCATTCTAACACAGTTCTATATTTACATGCTACATGATTAGTCTTATATCCCATTCCCATAATAGTTCACATCCAAGTTAAATGTTTCTAATATTCCAAATAATTAACAAACACACTGGGCGTGATTCTCCGCTGCCCACGCCGGTTGGGAGAATAGCGGGAGGGCCTCCCGACATTTTTTGCGCCCTCCCGCTATTCTCCTCCCCCCTCCCCCTCGCCCGACCCACGTCACGAATCGCCGCTCGCCGTTTTTTATGGGCCTTTACGCCCGTTTTTTCACGGCGCCAAACACACCGGCTTGCTGCCGTCGTACAAACGGGCGCTGGATGCCCATTTGGTGCATCCAGAGGCCCATTTGGGGCGGGAGCACCACCGTTGTGCTCGGGAGGAGACAGGCCCGCAATCGGTGCCCACCGATCGTCGGGCCTGCATCCATAAGGGACGCACTCTTTCCCCTCCACCGCCCGACAAGATCAAGCTGCCACATCCTGTCGGGCGGCGGTGGAGAAATGCGGAACCGCGCATGCGCGGGTCCCGTCAATGGCGTGGTGACGTCACCCGCGCATGCGCGGGTTGGAGCCGGTTCCAACATGCGCAGCTGACGTCATACAGACGGCAGCCGCGCGCCAAGATGACGCGCGGCCTTAACGACCGTCGTTAAGGCCGCGACGCCGTGATTCCCGGGGTCCCGCTCCTAGCCTCGATTTGGGGGGGGGGGGGGAAATCGGGTCCCGGGAACAGGCGTGAAGGCTGCCGTGAAACACAGCCAGTTTCACGGCAGCCTTTACGAATCTCCGCATTTTCAAATAAGGGTTAATTACCTGTCAAAGAAGCTGGACTGGAGTCTTTGTTTCTGAGTCTAAGTGCTGACACCAACAGAGAATCCATGGACGTTCACATCAGGAAAATCAGCACCAGACCTCTACAGATCCTCCTGCACAAATTCACCTACACACACACACTTACACACACACCTACACACAGGTGGGGCCACAGGCCATTCAGGGGGGGTGCCCCGAAGGGGTCATTTATACAGCCCAGGGCAACAGTTTAAAGCGGGCTGTCAGCGGCATGCGCAGCTGCATGGCTGCCTTGCTGTCTGCAATAATAATGTTGCATACCCGTCCACCCCGACCCGACAGTCCACCTCCTGGCCACCCTGCACTACTTCCCCCAGTCCTGGCCAGAGGCATGGCTGGCGGCGAAGTATGGTGGTGCTGGATACTGTCCATTATCCCTCTCTCTGTCCGTCGGGAACGCGACCCATCAGAGGCGGAGAATCATGGGTGGACCCACTAATGATCTGCGTTCGGTGTTTCAACTTTGCGCGGTGTGCGTCGCATTGACAGCATTTTCAGGGAGGAGGAACATCACAATTCGGCGTCAAACCGTCGCCTGCCACAATTTTGGCGTCGGGAGATATTCTTCACCCGATCGCACGCCCTGATTTCGGCCCCAGCCAATGGAGAATCCTGCCCAAGCTGTGTTTGGTTAAAACTGCTCATCTGACTCTTCAAGAGTACATGAAAGTTGCAACAAAGTATCATGTGGACAGTCTGGAAGGTTACAGGCAAGGAGACCTCAAGAGGCAATGGGTAAGCACTGTAAACATTAGGTACTATTTGGTAGCATTACCCGTGTAACCGCAGAAAAGAGGGAGGAAAAATCACAAAGAGGTATTTTTGTCAATTCAGTAAGAACAATGCAAGAGAAAGTCCACAAGACCAACTAGGGCTCAGTGCACACATCAGACCAGAAGAATGCAACACAGGATTTTGGTGGAGGATTCACCTCCTACCATTCAGGATCTCAGTGAAGGACTATTCTCACAGTGTTTATGAAGCAGAAGCATCAGCTATTCTGCATTTAAAATCATACGACTGATTTAAAGGTGCAAGTATCTCTATTTGTAAGCCCGAATTATTTTGATATTAATAAAACAATACTTTATGAAAATGGTTTGAATCTAAAAAAAATAGTCAGCATACAACAGCTTGTTTTCCTTCTGCAAATTAGCTAGGGAGCAAATTTGGGGGAAATTGGGGTGGGTGCGATACCTAAATAAGCAAGCTGGTGCATACTAGACAAAGGAAACTGTAGTGACATGTACTACCGACTGACAGAAAGGGCCGACACCGTACTGGACGCAACAAGAAAAAATGGGAGGAGGACCTGCGGATTGAGATAGGGTGGGGACTCTGGAGCGAAGCACTGCATAGGGTCAACTCCACCGCCACATGCGCAAGGCTCAGCCTGACGCAGCTAAAAGTGGTACATAGAGCCCAATTAACAAGAACCCGTATGAGTAGGTTCATCCCGGAGGTGGAGGATAGATGTGAACGGTGCCAAGTAGGCCCGGCCAACCACGCCCACATGTTCTGGTCTTGCCCCAGATTTCTGGAGTACTGGACAGGCTTCTTTGAGGCAATGTCCAAAGTGGTGGGAGTGAGGGTAGAGCCATGCCCGAAAGTTGCGGTCATCGGGGTCTCGGACCAGCCAGATCTATTCCTGGGGAGGAGGGCGGATGCCCTTGCCTCCCCGATCGCCCGCCGTAGAATCCTGTTTGGCTGGCGGTCAGCAGCACCACCCAGAACTGCAGGCTGGCTGTCCGACTTCTCGGAATTTCTCCAAATGGAGAAAATCAAATTCGCCATCCGAAGGTCAGATGACGGCTTCCACAGAACGTGGGAGCCATTCACGCGAATGTTCCGGGACCTGTTTGTGGGCAACGAACAAGAGGAAGAATAGCCAGGTAGCCAAGAATCAGGGGAAGGTAGCCAAGGCATGAAAGGGAGAGATAGACTGGGAGGGAGGGACGGCTAAACCTGAGGAAAGAAAGGTGAGCCACGGGGGAGGGAGGGGTGGAGACAGCTAAACCTGAGGAAAGGCGAACCATGGGGGGGGGGGGGGGGGGGCAAGAGAGGAGAACTAACGGGGGGGACAGGGAAACGGGAGCCGGAAGGAATGCACGGGATACCAAAACGTGCATGACATCTCCAGGAGCGGAGAACGAGGAAAATAAAGATGGAGGACGGGAGGAGCAGCAGAAGTGGAGGCGAGCGCGGGACGGCAGCGAGATCCGTCCGGGAGAAGCAGGCGACAACAACACGAAACACAGCCAAGTTTCGCACACTGTAATTATCTCCCCGGCACCCAAATGTATATTTGCCACCCCCCCCCTCCCCCCGCCCGCAAACAGTCGCCTACTTACGTGGTGTAAATAATTTTGCCAGGTGTACAGAGCTGCCGCTGTCGAGCTGGTGCACAATACCCTACCAGTTATTCTATTTCATATTTTATTGTATTGTATGTTGGGATGTGCCCTTCACTTCTAGATATGTGTATATATGTTTCTTATTCTGTGTACATAACGGTAATTATACCTTGTTCAAAAACCCAATTTAAAAAAACATTTATAATAATAAGCAAGCTGGTTGCAAGAAGATCAACATATCCAACATGGGAACTGCTCTCATTTGTAGTATTTGAAAGCACCATACAAGGCCATAAGTATTTTGGTACTCCGATGACATAGTCTTATGCATTCTTGAGAACTATGCACTGTTACTACAGCCATGATAAGACATGAGATCCGGCAATACAGTGCGTGACTGATCCATAGTCAAGCCGACGCACAGTCAACATGGTGGGATAGTTAATGACTAGAAATGTGCACCTGCACCCAAGACAGTCAGATATTACAAGAATAGAAAATGTTCTTTTTTAAAGTTGGTAATCTGAAAAAGGTCAGAAGTCCACAACAAACAGGCAACCGTGAGAGTGGAGTCTGACCTATCCAAGTTTATGGAACAAGTTTGTATTATTTACTTGTCATTCAATGGAATCTGAATCAATATATATAGAAGCTTGTTATTGAATAAACCACTTGTGTCTGAATCATGTCAACATTATAGCAACCCTATTTTTGACAGGAATCAAGTTGAAATGCACTTTCAAGGTGAACTGGTATAATTCATTGCAAATGATTGTCATGTGAGTGTCCCTTTAAGAAAGGTTTTTATCTTATCGCATGGCTTCAGTAATTGTCATTGTGTGGGTGGAGTTGGGTTGTGGCTGTGAGGTTTGTTTTACTTTGACTTTCGTTTTCACTGCTGTGGACTACAAAGAGAGAAAATAAGTGTTTTCACCTGTCTATCTCTATTTTCATTTTTAAGAGTTGTTCCAGAAAAAAAAACATTGATTATAGCTATCTGCTTTGGTAACTTAAAATATATAGTTTGCTTTCTGGAAGGGTTTAAAACTACTGGTGAGACGGGGTCAGAATCTCAGGGAATGTCAGTCTTCTTCAAATGAGAATGCAGAGTGCTGGGCCACGCCCTTGAAAAGGGGTTTTGGTTTATAGGATTTTGTTTTTGGATTGGAACAGTTAAGGGCGAATTCATTAAGTCTTACACATAGATTACTGTAGCTGTGGAGTGTCTTTATGTTTGTAATTGATAAAAATTCTTGCTGTTTGTTTATATATACACATGTTAACCAAGTTCTTAGAATAAAGCTTATTTTGATTAAAGCTTCGAGGAAGATTGGTGAATCATACCTGAAGGGAAGTCTCTTGTACTCATCCTAGCCAAATTCAACATAAAGGTTGTAGGTCAGGTGGACTTCATAATATACTTTTGAGTTTCTAAACCCTGGCTCATAACACGATCCAAAACTTATGTATGTTCAGGAAGATCTCTGTATAGAACTTTACTGGTAAGTAACTTATTACAGTGACTATTGTAATTGTAATTTAGAGAATTAGAATTACTATTACTACTATATACCTCAGATCATTCATATGGTTTCCCAAGTCAGAAGGATTTGTTATTGTTTGTAGAATTTCAGCACAATTTCATCAACATTTCTAACCTCTAATTGAGGTATAAGATGATAAAAGGTATTGACATGTTAGACTGATGCTTCCTCTTGTGGAGCAATCTAGAAAGAGAGGTCATAGTTTTGGGGTAGCAGATTTAAAACAGAGGTCAGAATAAATTACTTCTCTTGAAGAGTTGTGATTCTGTGGAATTCACTACCCCAGAAGCCAGTGGATGCCGGGATATTGAGTGACTTTAAGGAGGAGATGGACAGATTTTTAATTAGTAATGGCTTTCAGGGGTATGAAAAATGGGCAGCAAAATGGAGTTACGGCCAAGAGGAGATCAGCCATGTTCATACCGAATGGCAAAACGGGCTCGAGGGGCTGAATTACCAGTCCTGCTCCTAGTTCTTATGCAACATTTCAACAGTGACATTTTACAGCTAGTTCAAACTAAAACCAGGCCACAGTACCTTATATTTTGGCAACTTTTCACAAATTTGGCTCTTCACAAGTCAAACAAGTTGCGAAGTAATGCACATGCATTTGACCATTTATGCACTTACTTTTTTCTCTTCATCAAGTATTTTAAACAAATTTAAAGTAATTGTTTTTGAGTACAGTTACACCTTACATGACTAACCAATGAATGACATCCAATTCACATCTTCCCCAATCTTTTCTAGTTCTTTACAGATTTGAGGTAACTAACATCGTAAGCACTTTGATATAGATGGACAATAACATGGAAAAGAACACACTCGTTCGACGACCAAAATCAATTTCCAAGTCACTGTTCCAAAGTATAATTTCAATAGGACTTTTAATAAAAATATTTTCCCAATGTAAATATTACCTAGTGTACAAAGTGCAGGTTGCATTTGGATTGGGTAAGTAAACAACTGAATGGGCAGTACAGTAACTTGAGATAAAAAGAAACATAAACAACAGTGCAAATTTCAGCATTAGATTAGTGACCACCTCAGACTGAATACATTTCAGAAAAATGAAAACTACTGATTAAAAATGCTGCACTCACCTGCGGCTGAGTTTCTTTTTCTCATCAGCATCATCATCCTCTCTGAGCTGAGACTTGACATCCTCATTTTTATCTTTCTTCAATTTCTTGGCAATCTGATCTTTGATTTGTTCCAATTCTTCATCGTCAGATTCATCATCTTCCTCCTAGTAAATATTCACTTTATTTGTAAAGCTGCTGTAAAATAGTTGGCTTCCAATCCAAACTTATGTCAATCGCATACTTAGCTGATTTCAGCTCTGACTTGATTTAAATAAGATTGTCTGGATCAAGCCTATACCTGACTTAATTCTCATACCATTCAGTTGGACTCTTAACTGTCCTCGAAAGTTGCCCTGCAAGGCATTCAGTTGCGTCAGCACCATCTCAGGGCAAAAGACTGTGTTGGAATGTATAGGTTGCTACTTCCTGTGTTGCAACTGTACGTCTGCCAAAAATCCATCTTGAAGAAATAGTGAGGCATCTGGATGGAAATTGTCCCATTGGGCAGACACAGCATGGGTTCATAAAGGGCAGGTTGTGCCTAACTAATTTAGTGGAATTTTTTGAGGACATTACCAGTGCGGTAGATAACGGAGAGCCAATGGATGTGGTATATCTGGATTTCCAGAAAGCTTTTGACAAGATGCCACACAAAATGTTGCTGCATAAGATAAAGATGCATGGCATTAAGGGTAAAGTAGTAGCATGGATAGAGAATGGGTTCATTAATGGAAAGCAAAATGTGGGGTGTTTCTCTGGTTGGCAATCAGTAGCTAGTGGTGTCCCTCAGGGATCAGTGTTGGGCCCACAATTGTTCACAATTTACATCGATGATTTGGAGTTGGGGACCAAGTGCAATGTGTCCAAGTTTGCAGACAACACTAAGGTGAGTGGTAAAGCAAAACGTGCAGAGGATACCAGAAGTCTGCAGATGGATTTGGATAGATTAAGTGAATGGGCTAGGGTCTGGCAGAAGGAATATAATGTTGACAAATGTGAGGTTATCCATTTTGGTAGGAATAAGAGCAAAAGGGATTATTATTTAAATGATAAAATATTAAAACGTGCTGCTGTGCAGAGAAACCTGGGTGTGCTCGTGCATGAGTCGCAAAAAGTTGGTTTACAGGTGCAACAGGTGATTAAGGCAGCAAATGGAGTTTTGTCCTTTATTGATAGAGGGATGGAGTGTAAGACTAGGGAGGTTATGCTGCAATTGTATATGGTGTTAGTGAGGTCACACCTGGAGTATTGTGTTCAGTTTTGATCTCCTTACCTGAGAAAGGACGTACTGGCACTGGAGGGTGTGCAGAGGAGATTCACTAGGTTTATCCCAGATCTTAAGGGGCTGGATTACGAGGAGGTTGAGTAGACTGGGACAGTACTTGTTGGAATTTAGAAGGATGCGGGAGAATCTTATAGAAACATATAAAATAATGAAGGGAATAGATAGGATAGATGCGGGCAGGTTGTTTCCACTGGCGGGTGAAAGCAGAACTAGGGGGCATAGCCTCAAAATAAGGGGAAGTAGATTTAGGACTGATCTTAGGAGGAACTTCTTCACCCAAGAGGTTGTGAATCTATGGAATTCCTTGCCCAGTGAAGCAGTTGAGACTCCTTCAGTAAATGTTTTTAAGATAAAGATAGATAGTTTTTTGAAGAATAAAGGAATAAAGGGTTGTGGTGTTCGGGCCACAAAGTGGAGCTGAGTCCACAAAAGATCAGCCATGATCTCAATGAATGGCGGAGCAAGCTCGAGGGGCCAGATGGCCTACTCCTGCTCCTAGTTCTTATGAATCAGACATCTAGCCATTGGGAGAGTGGAATTAAGAAAATACATATTATGTATGATGCTGCTCTCCCTTGCTTTTGCTCCAGACCGTAAGATGAGCTTTCAACCACATATTCATACCATCATGAAAAGCACTTATTTCAAACTCCCTAGCATTACTTTTTTTGACCCCATCTGCAATAATTATTTGCCTATGTGGCTTGATATTATATTATATCTTATAATGCCTCTGTGAAGTATCTCGGGATGTTTTATTTCATTGTAGGTGCTTTATAACTACAAGTGTTGTTGTCGAGAGGGAAACTATCTTAGGTTTGGGGGGTTGGGGCCACAGGCAGAAAGGTCTCAAATTATTGAGGATGCCAGGGGAATGATTGTGTTCAGGGATTTTGAATTGCTAATACGTTTGGGGGTAAAAATGTGAAAGAAAATGATGCTTCATGTTCCATGATTCACCCAAGTTTTCTAAAAGCACATTCTCAGAACTGATCTGGAAAGCCCATTTTTATTCTTTAAAGCAACTTTCTTTTACTTCTTCTCAGAATGTGCATGTCCTGACAAGGCCAGCATGTAATCTTCATCTCTGGATGCCCTGTGATGGTGCTGATACAATTGAATGGCTTGCTGCCACCTTTAGAACACAGTTAAGAGTCAATCTAAATGATATGTGAATTAAGTCAGATATAGGCCAGGTCAGGCAAGCACAATATGTTTCCTTCCCTCAAAAGAAAAGTTCTCAAACTATTCTGGATTTGAATTCTTGTTTTCTAGATTATTAGTCCAGACCTCCGATCTCCTCGCCCAGTTATATAACTACTATGCTAGCAGTGAATTAATATGGTTGTCAATTGTACTTAAACTGTTTAAAATATGACCCCCAACTTGGTGCTATAAAGGTTGTTGCTGGACACCTGGCTCCATGATCTGGGCCTTATGTGCAAGCCCTGAAGAGGTGTCCCAAAGACACAGTGGTTAGCAGAGAGAGAGAGAGAGAGAGAGAGAGAGAGAGAGAGCGTAGGAGCAGCAACAGGTTGTAGGGAAAAGTGGCAGATATGGAGGATAAAAAAGGGCTGAACATTTGTCATGGAAAGCTAGAAACACAGAAACTTACAGCACAAAAGGATGAAATTTGGCCTGTTGTACCTATGCTGACTTTTTGATAGAGCAGTCGTGCTCTGGAGCCCACCCCCAGGTTCTGACCATAACCTCATCTTGAAAATCTCTGGGAATATTTATTCGAAGGATTTCAAGCGCATTTTGAATTTGTATTAGACTATTGGTATATTTATTTAATGTATAGGTTTCGTCAGGTCACTAAGCTTTTCCCCTTAGCTTCCACCATCAGTGGACCACATTGTCTTCACCAGTCCCTTTCTTGTTCTCATTCTTAGGACTTTTGATGTTGCATTGGTCTTTCAAACAGATGGCATAGACACAATGGACTGAGGGGCCTCTTTCTATTCAGTTTGATCCTATAATATTTTCACAGCAAAGAATGCCCATCACTATACCTTGTCAGATCCCTTTTTTGTCTTCGTTGTTCCAGGTTCACTGGAGAGAATACAAAAAGGACAGAATATTAGATTTATATTCTGATAAAATTGTTCAGTTTTCAATTGTTCAGTTTCCAGTGATCAATATGCACTTGGCATGAATCACGGTGGGATCATTTATAATCCTGTGAATAAGCGTATAGTTGAGACAGTAACTAAACTCAGTGCATACAAAAAATCCTTGCTAATCCAAACTCAGGTTACACATCTATGACAATATTATATCCTCCTTTTCATTACAATAAGTCATGTTGCATACAATTCAAACCACATTGTATTCATAGCACAGAAACAGGCTACTCACTAACACTGCTGCAACAGGTAGATGCCATGTTTATGCTCCACAGAAACCCCCTCCAAACGTACTTCATGTAACCCTAATATATCCATCTAGTCCGTTCTCCCTCGTGTTTATCTAGCTTCCCCTTAAATGGATGCATGTTTTTTGCCTTAATTACTCCTTCACAGAATGTTTATGGTGTAGACAGAGGTCATTCAACCCGTCAAGTCTGTTCTGGCTCTTTGACAGAGCTTCTACTGAGTTTCACTCCTCTGCCTCATCCCTCAAATGTTGCACATTTCCTCTTTTCAGATAGCAATCCAATTTCCTTTTGAATACATTGATTGAACCTGTCCCCAACAACCTCTCAGGGAGTTTGTTCCAGGCTCCAACCACTTTCTGGGTGAATTTTATTTTCCTCACATCACTGTGCCCTCTAGTTCTTGATGCTTTCTTGAATGGGAGCAGTTTCTCACTATTTACCCTCTCCACACATCTCAGAATCTTGAATATCTCTACAAAATCTAATTTTAGGCTGCTTTTCTCAACAAAAAAAACCCAGTCCAATCTATCCTCATAGCTACAGTTACTTATCCCTGGAAGCATGCTTGTGAATCTCCTCTGTACTCTCCCCAATGCTTTCACATTCTTCCTCAAGTATGGTGCCCAGAACTGGATGCAGTACTCCAAATGAGAACAAAATAGTGTCTTATATAAAATTAACACAGAAACATAGAAAATAGGAGGAGTAGGTCACTGAGCCCTTCAAACCCGATTGATTTGATTTGATTCATTGTCACATGTACCGAAGTAGAGTGAAAAATATTTTACTACAGCCGGGGGTACGTACACAATACGTACATAGCAGTTCACCTGACCCATAGCTTTGAATAGATTTTGGTTATGGGCAGCACAAGGGCCCATTTTACAGGTGTGATGCAACAGAGAACTGAGAGTATATTTAAACAAAAACAATGTTTATTCTATGAATCCCATTAACATTTTTAAACACACAGAGTAAACATCTTAGCAACCATCAACTAAAATACTTCCCCAAAGAATACATGATGTGGAGATGCCGGCGTTGGACTGGGGTAAGCACAGTAAGAAGTCTTACAACACCAGGTTAAAGTCCAACAGGTTTGATTCAAACACGAGCTTTCGGAGCGCAGCTCCTTCCTCAGGTGAAGGAACTAGACAAGGCCATTCACCTGAGGAAGGAGCTGCGCTCCAAAAGCTCGTGTTTGAATCAAACCTGTTGGACTTTAACCTGGTGTTGTAAGACTTCTTACTGTCCAAAGAATACAGTACTCTCCTAAGTAACCCTTAATCTTTCCTTACAACATCCATAAGACGAATACCCTCTTTAACACAGAGATTAGGTTTCAATTCACTACTGAGAGCAGTTGTCACTTTGAAATCCTCAAATGATCTGGAGACAGTCTTTAGATTGCAGAGAGAGATCCTGATACAGCTGCTTGCTTTGCCTGCAGCTATCCAGCTCTGAAAACGAAATTAAAACTCACAGACACACACCAGCTTTTGTTCAAAGGGAAAGTAAAAGCAGACAGACAGCCCAGCTCCACCCACTCTCTGACATCACTGCAGCCATTTGACAAACACCCATTTCTTAAAGGTACACCCACTACAGCTATTTGATAAACACCCATTTCGTAAAGGTACTCTCACATGACCGTAGACAAAAAAGAATAATCACAGAGATCCACCATTCATCATGATCATCACTGACCATCCAACTCAGTAACCTGTTACCACTTTCCCCCGATATTATTTGATCCCTTTAGCCTCAAGAGCTATATCTAAGTCCTTCTTGAAACCTACAATATTTGGCCTCAACTGCTTTCTGGGGTAGCAAATTTCACAGACTCACTACTCTCTAGATGAAGAAAGTTTTCCTAATTTACCCATCTCCCCTGGTTCTGGACTCTCCCATCATTGGGAACATCCTTCCTGCATCTGCCCTTGTCTAGTCCTATTGGGATTTTATAGGTCTCTTGGAGATCCCCCTCATTCATCTAAACTCCAGCAAATATAATCCTAATCGATTCAATCTCTCCTCATATGTCAGTTCCACTATCCCAGGAATCAGTTTGGTGAACAATGAGCTCCTTACTTGAGCATTCAATGCCCCTATCAATAAAGCCGAACGTACTATATGCTTTATGAACTACTCTCTCAAAATGGGCTGCCACCTTCAATGATTTACATAGTCCCTCTGTTCCTGCACCTCCCTTAGCGAGTTTCTCCATTTATTTTATAGTCTCTCCATATTCTGCCTGACAAAATGAATCATCTCACACTTTTTTGCATTGAACTTCATCTGCCACTTGTCTGCCCAATCTACCAACATGTCGACGCCCTTTTGAAGTTCAAGACTATCCTCACCACAGTGACGTTTCCTTCTTAGTTGCATCTGCACATTTAGAAATTAATGACCAGTTTAGGTCATTAATATATATTAGAGAGAGGCAGAGTTCCAAGACTGACCCATGGAGAATTTCACAACCTTCTTCCAATCTGTGTGGCACTATATCAAATGTCTTGGATTGGATTGGATTTGTTTATTGTCACGTGTACCAAGTTATAGTGGAACGTATTTTTCTACGAGCAGCTCAACAGATCATTAAGTACATGAAACGAAAAGGAAATAAAAGAAAATACATAATAAGGATAAAAGAGAGAGGTTAGTAATAATGTTAGTGTTAGAATTAAGTTTTAAAAGATTGGAATGATTGCAAGTTAAGTAAAAAGTGGATCTGCTCGGGAGAGCTCGCAGAGTCGCCACGCTCCGGCGCCATCTTGTGCAGCAAATATTTTGAAAATCCAAACACACCACATCAACAGTGTTGCCATTATCAACCTTCTATGTTACCTCCTTAAAAAAACTCCAGCAAGTCAGTTCACCATGATTTGCCCTGAGTTAATCCATGCTGGCTTTCCTTAATTATTCTGCAATTGTCCAAGTGACAATTGATATTGTCCTGAACAACAGTTCCCAGAAGATTCCCCATCACTGAAGTCAAACTGACTGGTCTGTAGTTGCTGGCTTTCTCCTTGCACCCCTTTTTTGAACAACGGTGTAATATTTGCAACTCTAGACTCCTCTTGCACCATCCCTATGATGTGGAGATGCCGGCGTTGGACTGGGGTGAGCACAGTAAAAAGTCTTACAACACCAGGTTAAAGTCCAACAGGTTTGTTTCAAACACGAGCTTTCGGAGCGCAGCTCCTTCTTCAGGTGACTGGAGAGGTGACCTCTCCAGTCACCTGAAGAAGGAGCTGCGCTCCGAAAGCTCGTGTTTGAAACAAACCTGTTGGACTTTAACCTGGTGTTGTAAGACTTCTTACTGTACCATCCCTATGTCTCAGGAAGACTGGATGATTATCATTAATGCCTTTGCAATTTCCATCTCACTGCCATCAGTTCCCTTGGATGCATTTCATCCGGTCCTAGTACCTTACTTATTTTAAGTAAAGATAGCTTTTCTGATTCCTCCTCAATCTCAATTGTAAATTCTGGAAGTGTACCAGTTACCTCCCCTCTCACCTTGGCCTGAGTAACACCTTCTTACTTTGTAAAGACAGATGCAAAATACTCGGTTAATACCTCTGCTATTTTTCCTATCCCCATATGCAAGCCCCCTTTTTATCCTTAATTAGCCCTCTTAATTACCACTCTTTTATTATTTATATGCTTATAGGAGACCTTGGGATTCTGTTTTATGTTAGCTGCCAGCAACTTTTCATGCTCTTTCTTTGCTTTTACTCTGGTCCTTCCATATTCAGCCTGATTCTCCATTGTATTTTCTACATGACATCTGCCATACGCACACTTCTTCCTTTTCAGCTTCACCTCTATCTCTCTCGTCATCCAGGGCACCCTTCAAGGAAATATACCTTGACTTTGCCTGCAATACGTTTTCTGCAAAGGTGGTCCATTGTTAACCAATGTTTTTTCTGTCCATATTTGATTCCAACACATTCAACTCAAATGCATTCTCATCCCATTAAAGTTGACTTTCACACAATAAATTAGTACCAGCTCTGGATTGACTTTCTGACAATGGGTTGAGAAAGAGTCATCCAGGCTCCCTTCTCTCTCCACAGATGCTGTCAGGCCGTCTGAAATTATCCAGTATTTTCTGTTTTTGTTTCAGATTCCAGCATCCGCAGGAATTTGCTTTTTTTTTTAAACTAAATTTGGAGTACCCAATTCTGTTTTTTCAATTAAGGGGCAATTTAGTGTGGCCAATCTACCTACGCTGCATATTTTTGGGTTTGTGGGGTGAGGTCCACGCAAACACAGGGAGAATGTGCAAACTCCTCAGGGACAGTGACCCGGGGCCTGGATCGAACCCGGGTCCTCATCGCCGTGAGACAGCAGTGCTAACCACTGAGCCACCATGCTGTGCGTAATTTGCTTTTATCTGGATTGTTCCTTGTCCTTTTCTATGGCCAACCTAAATCCTGTGATATGATGGTCACTGCCCACAAAAGTTGTATCACTGATACTTGATCCAATTGGGCCAACTAATTTCCCAGGTCCAAAAGTATCTGCCCCCTTGTTGGACAGAAAACATACTGCTGCAGAAAATCACCTTTAATGCATTCTGGGAACTTATACCCATTTTGTTCCTTTGCACTACAGTATTCCTATCCCAGTCTATATTAGGAAAATTGTAATTTCCCTATTATAAGTCTATAATTCTTGCACCTCTCACTCCTTGTGGTAGTGAGTTTCACATTCTAACCATGCTCTGATTAATGAGGTTTCTCTGGAACTCCTTATTGGATTTATTACTGACAATCTTGTGCCTCGTTCTAACCTTGCCAGTTACTAGAAATATCATCTTTAGTCATTTGGTAGTACAGAACTTGAGTATTGCTGAAAAAAGACACACATCAAAGCTTCTTGTCTTGCATTTATCGGGACATTTTGCAAGAATGTCAATACAAGTAGAAAACAACAATTTATATTGTATGAGACGAGTTCTGATTGGTTGGCAAGTAGACTCTGATTGGTATAGGCATTGCCATGGGGGAATGCATCAGTTGATGGTGGCTGACAGCTAACTGCTGACCATTGGCATGGTAACTGGCAATTATCATCAACTGGTGCATTAACATGGCAAGACCTCACCAGAGTCCAGATGCCCACATCCCAAGAACAAATAAAACAAAAGAGTGGCAAATGGTGCTGAACATTGTGAACATCCCCACTTATGGCCTTATGACGGAAGGTCATTGATGATACATCTGCAGATTACTGGACCTAGGACACTACTCTGAGGAACTCCTGCAGTGATGCCCTGGAACTGAGGTGATTCACCTCCAACCACCACAATAACCTTTGTGCCAATTATGACTCCTGCCAGTGGAGAGTTTTCCTCCTGATTCCCAATGACTCCAATTTTGTTCGGGCTCCTTGATGCCAGACTCGGTCAAATGCTATCTTGATTCAAGAGTAGTCACTCTCACCCTGCCCCTGGAATTCCATTCTTTTGTCCATGCTTGAACCAAGGATGTAATGAGATTAGGAGCTGAGTAGCCCTTGCAGACCATAAACTGAACATTAATGAGCAGATTATTGTCAAGCAAATGTCGCTTGATGATGATATTGATGGCTCCTTCTATGGCTTTACTAATGATTGAGAGTAAACCAGTAATTAGCATAGTTGGATTTGGTTTTATATTTGTGTACAGGAAACACCTAGGTAACTTTCCACATTGCTGGGTAGATGCCAGTGATATAGCTGTACTGGAACAGCCTGACTAGGGGCGCAGCAAATTCTGGAGCACAAGTCTTCAGCATGATTCTGGACTCCATGAAGTCTTGTGGCTTCAGAATAAACATGGGCAAGGAAACATCCTGCTGATTACCACGTACTGGCCGCCATCAGCTGATGAATCAGTACTCCTTCATGTTGAACAGCACTTGGATGAAGCACTGAAGGTCGCAAGGTCCAGAATATGCTCTGGGTGGGGGACTTCAATGTCCATCACCAAGAGTGGCTTGGTAGTATCAGCACAGGCCGAGCTGGCCGGGTCTGAAAGGACATAGCTGCTAGACTGGGGCTGCAGCAGGTGGTGAGGGAACCAACAAGTGGGAAAAACATACTTGACCTCATCCTCACCAATCTGCCTGCTGCAGATGCATCTGTCCATGACAGTACTGGTAGAAGTGACCACCGCAAAGTCCTTGTGGAGACAAAGTCCCATCTTCACATTGAGGATTCCCTCCATCTTACTGTGTGGCACTACCACCGTGCTAAATGGGATAGACTTTGAACAAATCTAGCAACTCAAGATTGGGCATCCATGAGGCACTGTGGGCCATCGGCAGCAGGAGATTTGTATTCAAAAACAATCTGCAACCTCATGGCCCAGCATATCCCCCACTCTACCATTACCACCAAGCCAAGGGATCAACCTGGTTCAATGAAGAGTGCAGGAGAGCATGCCAGGAGCAACATCAGGCATACCGAAAAATGAGGTGTCAACTTGGTGAAGCTACATCACAGGACTACTTGTGTGCCAAACAACATAAGCAGCAAGTAATAGTAAGAGCTAAGCAATTCCACAACCAACGTATCAGATCTAAGCTCTGCAATCTTGCCACATCGAGCCATAAATGGTGGTGGACTATTAAACAATTCACTGGAGGAGGAGGCTCCACAAATATCCCCACCCTCAATGCTGGAGGAGCCCAGTGTATATGTGCAAAAGACAAGGCTGAGGCATTCGCAACAATCTTCAGCCAGAAGTGCCGAGTGGATGATCCATCTCGGTCTCCTCCAGAGGTCAGGGGCTGGATTCTCCGCCGGCGCAATTCCCCGGTTTGCCAGCGCCCGGGGGTTTCCCGACGGCGTGGGGCTGCCCCGTAATAGGAAACCCCATTGACCAGCTGGCGTAATGGAGAATCCCAGGGCAAAAATGTGGGGCAGCAGGGCAGAGAATCCAGCCTCAGATGTCAGTCTTCAGCCAATACGATTCACTCATCATATCAAGAAATGGCTGAAGGCACTGGATACTGCAAAGGCTGTAGGTCCTGATAATATTCCAGCAATAGTACTGAAGACCTGTGCTCCAGAACTTGCCGCACCCCTAGCCAAGCTGTTCCAGCACAGCTACAACACTGGCATCTAACCGGCAATATTGAAAATTGCCCAGGTGTGTCCTGTGCACAAGAAAGAAGACAAATCCAACTCAGCTAATTACCGCCCTATCAGTGTACCCTCCATCATCAGCAAAGTGATGGAAGGAGTCATCAACAGTGCTCTCAAGCAGCACTTACTCGGAAATAACCTGCTCATGGGCGCTCAGTTTGGGTTCTCCCAGGGTCACTCAGCTCCTGACCTCATTACAGCCTTGGTTCAAACAAGACAAAAGAGTTGAATACCAGAGGTGAGATGAGAGTGACTGCCCTTGACATCAAGGCAGTATTTGACCGAGTTTGGCATTAAGGAGCCCTAGCTAAACTGGAGTCAATGGGAATCAGGGGGAAAACACTCCACTGGTTGGCACAAAGGAAGATTGTTTGGGTGGTTGGTGGTCAATCATCTCAGCTCCAGGACATCACAGGAGGAGTTCCTCAGGGTAGTGTCCTCAGGCGAACCATCTTCAGCTGCTTCATCAATGACCTCCCTTCCATCATAAGTTTAGAGATGGGGATGTTTGTAGATGGCTGCACAATGTTCAGCACCATTCACGACTCCTCAGATAATGAAGCAGTCCATGTCCAAATGCAGCAAGGCCTGGACAATCACCAGGCTTGTGCTGACAAGTAGGAAATTACATTCGCGCCACACAAGTGCCAGGCAATGACCATCTCCTGAAGAGAGGATCTAACCATCAACCCTTGACATTCGATAGCATTACCATTGCTGAATCCCCCACAATCAACATCCTGGGGGTTACCATTAATCAGAAACTGAACTGGACTAGCCACATTAATACTGTGGCTACCAGGGCAGGTCAAAGTCTAGGGATGAGAAACTCACTTCCTGACCCCCCAAAACCTGTCCACCATCAACAAGGCACAAGTCAGGAGTGCATTAGAATACTCTCCACTTGCCTGGATGAGTGCAGCACCAACAGCATTCAAGACGTTTGACACCATCCAGGACATAGCAGCCTGCTTGATTGCTCCTCCTTCCACATTCAAACCCTCCACCACCGACGAACAGTGGCAGCCGTTTGTACCATCTACAACATACACTGCTGTAACTCACCAAGGTTCCTTAGACAGCATCTTCCAAACCCACAACCACTACCATCTAGAAGTACAAGAGCAGCAAATACCTGGAAACCCCACCACCAGAAGGTTCCCCCCCAAGTCACTCACCACCCCGAGTTGGAAATATATCGCCATTCCTTCAATGCCGCAGGGGCACAATTCTGGAACTCCTTCTCTAACAGCTTAGTGGGTATACCTACACCTTAAGAACTACCAAACCACTCTTGGCGATGAAAATTGAAATTCCCACCCAGAGGAAATTCTGCACCCTTGCCATTCTCAGTGCTTCCTCAAAGAACTTTTCAACATGGAGAAGTACTGATTCATCAGCTGAGGTGATTGGGCCCAAGATACTGCCCTTAAAAACGTCTGCAGCAATGCCACAGAGTCAAGATGATTGACCTCGGACAACCACAATCATTTTCCATTGTTTGAGGTATGGTCTCAGCCAGTGGAAAACCTCACTCCGCCCTGCCAATTCCCCTTCACATCAATTTTTTTAGGGCTCTTTGTTGCCATACTTGGCCAAATGCTGCCTTGACATTAAGGGTAGTTGCTCTCCCTTCACTTCTTTTGGCTATGGTTGAACCAAGGCAATAGCGAGGTCTGGTGCCCAAGAGATCTGGCCATGACCTAAATTGAGCTTTAGTGAGCAGGATACTAGTAAGTAATTGCTGCTTAACAGCACTGTTCACACTTTCCATGACTATGCTGATGATTGAGACTAGACTAAAGATTGGATCTGTCCTGCTTTTGTGGACAGAATATATAGCAAGTTCTCGTTTAACTATAGTTGCATTCTTGAAAAATGGAACTTTAAATTAAGCCGTGTTTAGCAAATCAGGAGGCATGAGGTGTGCCAGGACCGCTCCAATGCCATAAGGTGAGACATCGCACATACGGAGCAAGGTTTTGATGGCCGAAATTGGTCAGTAACTCATCCAACGAGAGGCGGCGGTTTACTTCTATGAAAGCCTGCTGGTGCGAGCTGCCCCAGTCCTATGGCTGTCCTTTCTTCAATAGTTGGTGGAGCGGGTTGAGAAGCGTAGCCATCCGGGGAATGAATTTCCCATAATAATGCACCAGACCTAAAAATGAATGGGTCACGAGGGATGGGGACCCGATGGATCGCCCGTACCTTGTCTTCCACTGGATGGAGGCCCCTGCTTTCTAGCCGGGAGCCCAAATACGTGACCTCAGGTGCATGAAAAACACACTTCTTCCTCCGGAGGCGGACCCTGGCCCGAGCAAACCGCTCAAGGACCTCGGTGAGGTTCTCCATGTGTTCCATGTAGGAGGTTCCAGTAATGAGGACATTGTCCAGGTAGACGGCCACCCTTAGCAATCTGTGTAATATGTTCTCCTTGACACGCTGGAATATTGCGTAGGCCGAGGAGATCCCGAACAGTAAATGGGTTTATTCATACAGACCCCGATGGGTGTTGATCGTTATGTATTTCCACGACCCTGGGTCTAGCATCAGTGTAGGTACGCGTGGCGCATTTCCATCTTCGTGAATGTCTTGCCCCTGCTGAGCCTGGCGTAAAGGTATTAAATTCGAGTGACCGGGTAATGGTTGGGACGGGACATTGGGTTAAGGGTTGTCTTGTAGTCGAGACAAAGCCGCACTGACCAGTCGAGCTTCATTGCGGGCACCACTGGTGTGGCCCAATCTGCAAAATGCCCAACTGTTCCAACCGGTCCAGGTCACGGTTAACCTTGGGTCAAGTGCGTATTGCACTTGGCAGGTGCGAAAATACCTGGGTTGAGCGTTCTCATCCACGCTGATTGTGGCCATCGCTCCCTTTATTGTACCAAGGCCTTTGCAAACAACAACGAAAATTTAGCTAGCATCCCTCCGGCCCACGGGGGTACATCTGGCAAACGTTCTGCCAATCTAGTCGCAGATGTCCGAGCCAATCACACCCCAATAGGTTTGGTTGGTCGCCGCTTACTATTACCAATGCTAGGCACGTGGACTGATCCCCATATATGGGCAAATGGGCAGTGCCCTCGACAGCCAAAGGTTCCCCAGTATAGCTGGCTAACTGGGCTCATGTGTCCTAAATTCCAGCACCTGGAGGTTAGTCCGGATTGCTGTGAACGTGCAGTGGTTGATGGCAGAGACCACCTCCTCTGTGTCGAGTTCCTTCTCGGTGCGGTGTCTATTAATCTGCAGAGTCACTGGGATAGGTACGGTCCTGGGGCCCGTGGCAGAGTGTAGCAGCAGGTGTGGTGCTTCAGCCTCCAGGTCTTCTAGGAAGTAAATTCGGCCTCTTAGGAGATGACAACTGGCCTGTTGCCTGGGAACGGCTCCTTCATGCAACCTCCAGGAGCCTCGTTCTTAGACGTGGTGTCCTGCTCAACGTAGCATCTGACATCTCATAGTGAGGTCGGGGGAGAATCTCCAGGCGCTCCAGGGCAAGTCTCGGCAGCTATCGAGTAACTTGCGATGGCTCCCACCCTGTGATAAACCCAGCTTCTCGTTTCCAGTAGCTGCTGTCTGGCGGTCCCACCGATGACCAATGCTGAGGATAGCTAAGCCGTGGAGCTCCTGAAGCCCGCATTCGGCAATCTCCCAATAAAGCGTTACATCCATAGCCGTCTGGAGGGTCAGGGGTGTCTCCATCAACAGCTTTTGATGCATCTCCCAGTGCCACAGTTCACAAACGAGGCAGTCCCTCAGGGATTCAGCCAGGGTGGCTCCAAACTCGTAGGAGGCGGTGAGACCCCACAGGCGTGTCAAATACTCCCTGTTTGACCCAGTCAGGGCCTGTAAAGCCGTATGAAACCAGTACCGTCGGACTAGAATCGGGTGATGGCCAACTAGTGTAGCGAATGCTAGTTCATCTGGTTTGTCCGGGTAAGCAAGGTTTTTAATTAAAACTTAAATTGGAGCGCCGACTGCGATTGAAGTTACGGTCTGTCGCTCACTGTTCGCAATGGCATTTGTTTGAAAAAATAGTTGCACCCTTTCAACATACAGGGCCCACTTTCTGTATTGGTGTCAGCTGTTTCAAGCTTACCAATGAGCGCCATTTCCCTGTCTGCGGTGAATGCCTCTCAAAGCCCCACGCAGGCTGGCTGGAGATGCAGAGTCCTGTGGTTGCGGCAGCTCCACTTTATCCTTGTCACCAGTGTTCTGACCGAAGGCAAGGACTCCACACGCAGCCAGATAGACAGGATACAACAAAGTTTATTCCACTACTCCACAGTACAATAACTCTCTACTCCACTCCCCTCAAGGTCCGCTTACCCGACCTGCTGCTGTGGGGGTTCCTCCAATTGGGAGGAGGCTCCACCCCCTAATCACTTGAGGTATTTGTATTCCAAGGTGTAAGAGGGGCATCTGATACAATGTAGGTTCTGCCCCCTTAGGGGGTTGTGACAAAATAAATTTGGAAAATAAGGCTTGTCTCAGTAATGGTGACCATGAAACCACATCTATAGTTGCAAAAACCCATCTGGTTCAGCAATATCCTTCAGGGAAGGTAATCTGCAATCCTTTCCTGGTCAGGCATACACATGACTCCAGGCCCAGAACAATGTGGTTGACTCTTTATTGCCTTTGCAGTGGCCAAACAAGCCACTCAGTTCAAAGGCAATTAGGAATGGGCAAAAAGAGGTTGCCTTACCAGCAATATCCATATCTCATTAAATAAGTTTTGAAAATGGGGGGGGGGGGGAGGAGTGGTTGCTATAGTAAATACGCCCCTGAGGCTCAGGTGAGTGATGGATTTTGCAGAGTGGAGGGGGTGGGGATATTGCAGGGCGCTGGAGTGGCAGCAAGGCAACAGGGTGGCTCTCAGTATTTCCCCCACCCCGCACACCGTGCTACAATTTCTCTATCTAGGGCTGGGACACTCTAGTTCCCAGTCTGCCATCCGAGCCGAGATTAAGTAAATAAACACAGACCAAGGGTTACGTCCAAGACCACCCTGGCTAAAACGTTTAGGATTTCTACACTGACTATTATATTCGCCAACTGAGCCTTCAGAGGAGCTGAGAACTTACAGGACTCACCTTTCAACAACTGGAACTGAACTTAGCCGGGGGTCATCCTTCAGCAAATCATGACTACTTTTGCTTTTTCCTTTCATACTCTGTGAAACAGAAGTGGACAACATAATTACATTTTATAGATTCTTTAAAAAAAAACTGAATAATTCAATGGGATGAAAATATTATACAAGATTAATATAGCATCAATATCCTTTGGATTCAAAGGGCTACAAGTATCACCCTGCACTTAGATAGCTTTGAAATTAAATTGTTAACATAAGAATCCCATTGAAATATGGAATTAGATAACAAGAAATTGAAAATAAACTTCCAACTCCTGCAAAGATTCAGCTGCTTAAAGGACTGAGTAGCTAAGCTATACAAATACTTATGCTGGATAAAAACAATTACTGTGGATGCTGGAATCTGAAACGAAAGAGAAAAGAGCTAACGTTTCGAGTCCGATGACTCTTTGACAAAGAGTCATCGGACTCGAAACGTTAGCTCTTTTCTCTCCCTACAGATGCTGCCAGACTTGCTGAGATTTTCCAGCATTTTCTCTTTCGTTTCAAATACTTATGCTGTACTGAATTCACTGAGTTAGCTAGTTAAAGTATCTTGTCTAGTGCCAATTCAGGAAACACATTTTGTGCACTTCTGTCTGGCCAATGCAAAATATTTGACTCTAATTGAAGTAACATTTTGCCTTGCATCTGCAATGTCACTTGTCATAGCTGATGTTTTAAGTTTGCAACAGATGCATCTTGTCTTTGGGTTCTTTTGTATTGAAAGATATTCTTGTGTGGACTGTTACTGTTTGGCTTGGCGAGCCTTACAAACAGTTATACTTCTACCAGCATAATATGACTCTGAAAGCCCATAGGCTAGATTTTTAAAGCAGGTCATTGTCGGGATTAGAACCAGTCAAGCCCGCAATCCTTTGGTAGTCAATATCTGGTAAAAGAATTAGATTAAGTCCTCTACAACCTTCTTCGTGGGCAGCATGGTAGCACAAGTGGCTAGCACTGTGGCTTCACAGCGCCAGTGTCCCAGTTTCAATTCCCCACTGGGTCACTGTCTGTGTGGAGTCTGCACATTCTCCCCATGTCTGCGTGGGTTTCCTCCGGGTGCTCCGGTTTCCTCCCACAGTCCAAAGACGTGCAGGTTAGGTGGAATGGCCATGCTAAATTGCCCTTAGTGACCAAAAAGGTTAGGAGGGGTTACGGGGATGGGTGCAAGTGAGGGCTTAAGTGGGTCGGTGCAGACTCGATGGGCCGAATGTCCTCATTCTGCACTATATGTTCTATGTTCTTAGATGTAATGGAATTGCCTCCAGAAATCTTGTAGATACATCCATTATGGTCTACAGATACGGATTCCCATTTTTTGTTTTAGGCAGGGGCCTCACGCAATCAATTAAGACCCTACTTAAAGTTTCCTCAAATAATAATAATCTTTACTATTGTCACAAGTAGACTTACATTAACACTGCAATAAAGTTACTGTGAAAAGCCCCTAGTCGCCACATTCCAGCGTCTGTTCAGGTACACAGAGGGCGAATTCAGAATGTGCAAATTACCCAACTGCACGTCTTTCGGCACTTGTGGGAGGAAATCCATGCCGACATGGGGAGAACGTACAGACTCCGCACAGACAGTGACCCAAGTCGGGAACCGAACCTGAGAGCCTGGCGCTGTGAAGCAGCAGTGCTAACCACTGCCCTACCGTGCCGCCCACAAATCATAGAATCTACAGGGCAGAAGGAGGCCATTCTGCCCATCAAGTCTGCACCGGCCCTTGGAAAGAGCACCCCACTTGAGCCCACGCTTTCACCCCATCCCCGTAACCCCACAACCCAGTAACCTCACCCAACATTTTTGGACACTAAGGGCAATTGATCATGGACAATCCACCTAACCTGCACATCTTTGGAGTAAGGGAGGAAACCGGAGCACCCAGACGAAACCCACGCAGACACGGGGAGGACGTGCAGACTCCGCATAGACTGTGACCCAAGTCGGGAATCAAACCTCCGACCTTGGAGCTGGGGAGCAAATGTGTTAACCACTATGTTAACATGCTGCCCCACACAAATGCTAAAATGGGTATTAAAGGTGCTGGTTAAATTACTGCCTGAGATTTTCCGATTACCTGACATGTGTGACATGTACAACAAAATTCAACAACACTTTATGTAGTCCAGCCCCTAAAAATATTTTTGCTTGATTTTTCCTTACTCTGAAATGACCACCTTTTGGAACCTCACGCGCCACCCACAAAACCTCCTTTCTATAAACTACTGGTAATACCACTTCATGAACATCTGCTCATTTCTCATTTGCTTGAATATGTAATGGCCTCCATTTTCTCATTAATACATTATTTCTAATGTAATAGCATTCTGGTATACACTCCCGATTCGATTTCCGTATATGCTTTCTGATAAAATTGCTTGAACTGAACTCAACTAAAATGAACTTAACCATCCTGTCGGTACTCCTCGAGTTCTCTTCCTCCTGTCTCAACCTGTGGCTTTGTGATATTGTCACTACACAATCAGGAAACACTCCAGGATATACTTCTTACAACATCTGGGCCGGGATTCTCCAATCCCATGGCCAAGTTCTGATGCCGGCGTGAAAAGTGGCGTGAGCCACTCCAGCGTCAACGGACCTAAAGTGGCAGGTATTCACCCCTTCCTAGGGGGCTAGTATGGTGCTGGAGTGGTGTCTGCAGCTCCGGCGCACGAAAGCCAGCGCGCCACGGCCGGCACCAGTCTGCGCATGCATGCCACAGCCTGCGCGAGTCCATGCATGTACACCACCGCAGGCGCGAGTCCACGCATGCGAGTGGGTTGCCTTCTCCGTGCCGGCCCCCGGGCAACATGGCGGAGCCCTACAGAGGCCCGGCGTGGAGGAACATAGGCCCCCCACAGAACTAGCCCGATCGTGGGCCAGGCCATCGTGGAGACCTTCCCCCCCCCCCCCCAACCAGGACAGCCCCCGCAGCCAGAACTCCGAGGTCCCGCCAGGTGGGAGCATACGTAACCCACGCCGGCGGAACTCGGCCGAACTTGGCGGGTACTCAGCCCATCGAGGCACAGAGAATCGTCGGGGGTGCTGCTTTCAACGGCCCCTGGCGCGGCGCGGCGGTGATCCTGAGGGCGCACGAGAATAGGTGCGCCGGCGTCGTGGCGCGATTCTTGCCCCCCTGCCGATTGTCCAACCCGGTGCGGCGTCGGAGAATCCCGGCCCTGGTGTTTAACTTTCCACTGTTTTTTCAACCACAGCAGGCTGCACTCCCACCTGTGATACAGCTATATTACCGAGGATAAATTGTACCCCTGAAAAAAGGTGATTTTTCTATTACTCCTACCACTTTTCACCAAATAGCCTAACCTTACTTTGCTTAGTGGCACACTACTCCTCTCACCACGAATTCCACATATTACCACCTTTTCTGGCATACTCCTTCCAAACTACATATCTCCTTTTCTCTTGGCATTAAAGATTGACTTGCCCCTGTATCTCTTAAGCTCTTAATCTCCTTACCTACTCTACCTTGTGCACATGAGTAAACATTACCCCACAAATAAAATCCTTAAAAATTTCTGGCTCTGCTTATCCACCAACCTCTGAACAGGCTATACACTCTGTTGCACCTCATCCACTGGAACAATGGTTTTGCTTCCAACTTTAATAAACTCGATTGACTTATCCTGTTTTACCAAATCTGTCTTCCCAGTACTTGACTTAAGGCACCAACACTGCGACTTCACATGTCCAATTTTATTACAATGAAAACATTTAAATTTTTAAAATCTCACTTCTACTATCATAGGTTTCCTTTTTACTCTGAGGCACACTCTCCTTAACATCACCAACTAAACCACATTTGCATTGACCACTTGTGAATTTCACATTTCCCGTTTCTATCTTTCACAGGTTGAAAACCAAATTTTACTGTGTAAACCAATTCAAAATCATCTGCCATTTCTGCTGCCAGTCTAGTAGTTTTAGCTCTTTGCTCTTCTCACTACTGCTGGAAGTGAATCTTTAAATTCCTTCAAAATAATCGTTTCCCGAAGAGTGTCATATGTTTGGTTTATTTTGAATGCTCTTATCCACCGATCAAAACTATTCTGTTTAATTCTTTCAAATGGTATGACCTGGCTTATTACTTAGATTTCTAAACTTTTGTTGTCGGCTTCTGGCACTAGTCCATATGCACTTAATATGGTCTTTTGTACCTCGTCATAAGCACTAGATACCTCATCTGATAGTAATGCAAACACTTCACAGCACTACCTACCACATTTGTTTGAACCAACACTACCCACATTGTTTTTGACCAATTCAATTGTTTAGCCACTTTCTCAAATGAGATGAAAAAGGCTTCCACATCTTTCTCATCAACTCTGGACAATACTTGAATATATTTAAGCATATCCCTACTACGCTTTCGACTAGGAAGTATTTCTTCTTCCTCTAGACCTTCCTCATCTTCGACCTTTAACTCCAACCTTTTAAATTGATGTTCTCCAGTTTCTGAAGTTCAAATTCTCTCTATTTTTCCTTATCCCTTTCTTCATTTGCTAATCTTTCCATTTCTACCTCAAGCTTCCTTTTTTCCATTTCCTCTGTCATTGCCAATTTTTTCAGTTCTATTTCTTTGCATTTATATTTTTCCTGCATTTTTAATTGTTTTGTTTGTAATTGAATTCTAGCTAATTCCAATGATTCAGGCTTCTCTGGCACATTCAGCTATGGCTTGTATTATCTCTACCTTCCTTACCCCTTTGGATAAGGTTAATTGCAGCTTCTCCACCAAATCTTTAGTCTCCCTTTGTAAACCATCCCGAGTAATCTCTTCCGCATCCAGGAAAAAAGTTTGAATTGAAAGAGGCATCTCCAGTCACTCCCTATTTAACCCCCCTAGGGGCTTCGCCAGGTCAAACAACATTGTATTAGCCCAGGCTGAAAACACATTACTCTGGTCATTTTCACTTGTGGCTCCTAAAAGCTTTATGGTCGTGCAAAACAAGATTCTTTTAAAAACATGACTGCAGCATTCAAACACTCTCTAACCCAGTCGGTTAACCCTTAAATTGCCAAATGTTTATAATCCAATATATCTAAAAGCCTGCATTTGTCACAAGACTCACAACCCTCTGAGAGAAATATTTTCTCCTCATCTCCATCTTAAATAAACACCCCTTATTTTTAAATAGTGATCCTCAACACTTCATTGGAGTGTTAATGTAAGCCTATTTGTGGCACTAATAAAGATTATTATTACTCAAGAAGCTCACCATCATCCAGGAACAATCAGCCAACTTAACTGACCCACCATTCACAAACATTCATTCCCTCCACCACCAATACAGTAACAACCAAGTGCACCATTTGCAAGATACACTACTGGAACACACCAAGGCTCTTTCAGAAGCACCCTTCAAACAGGTGCCCTCTATCACCAGGGGCAGATGTATAGAAACACCACCACCTGCAGTTTGTCTGCGAGCACACACCATTCTGACTTGGAACTGTATTGTCATTCATTCACAATCACTGTGGCAAAATTCTAAAACTCAATTGCTAACAGCACTGTGCGTAAATCTACGCCAGATGGCCTGCAGCAGTTCAAGAAGGCAACTCACCACCACCTTCTCAAGGGCAAGTAGGGATGGCAATAAATGATGGCCTAGCCAGTGACGCCCACATCCCATTAAAAATTTAATAAAACAGGGGTTCTTGCTAATTGCATATATGGGACTGGTCAGGTGACAACAGAATTTATGAAAAGCCTTGCAACACCAACACATGACTGGTCATTTAGAAACTGTAACAAAAATGTACTAAATACCCCTGCAACTAAGCCACACCCTGATGAAAGAAGGAAAGACACTGGAAATGTAACAGATTTCCACAAGCAGTAAATGAGTAAAACATTAAAAGACTAAAAACATGAGAAAATAAATTAGGCCTTTAGAGGAAAGCAAACTAGCTTTCAGGAGAGAAGGATTTATTTTTTAAAAGAGCAAGCTTAACAAGCGACAAATTGAACCACCAAGAAGCTATGCCAGTATGTTGCCTGAGTCACAACAATTTTACTCCATGTAGGACAGAAATGGCAGGAATAAGGAACCATGGATGACAGGGGAAATTGAGAGACTAGTCAGAAAGAAAAAGGAAGTATACATAAGGTCTAGGCAACTAAAAAATGACTTTGAAGAATATAGGGAAATTAGCAACAATCTCAAATGGAGAGTTAGGAGGGCTAAAAGAGGCCATGAAATGTCATTGGAAAGCAGTGTCAAGGAAAATCCCAAGGCCTTTTATACATATACAAGGAGCAAGAGGGTAGCTAGGAAAAAATGAGGACCACTCAAAGACAAAGGAAGGAAATTATGCTTGGAGTCAGAGGAAGTGGGTGAGATCCTTAATGAGTACTTTGCACCAGTATTCATCAAGGAGAGGGACATGACGTATGTTGAGGTTAAGGATGGCTGTGTGAATACTCCAGCACATGGTGGCATAGTGAAGGAGGAAGTGTTGGATATCTTAAAATGCATTAAGGTAGACAGGTTCCCTGGGCTGGATGGGATATATCCAATCCTGTGGGAGGCAAGAGAGGAAATGACTGGGGCCTGAACAGATATCTTTGCATCAGCTTTGACCACAGGCGAGGTTCCAGAGGATTGGAAATAGCCAATGTTGTCCCTTTGTTTAAGAAGGGAAGCAGGGATAATCCAGGTAATTATAGCCTGATGTCAGTGTTGGGGAAACTGCTGGGGAAGATTCTGAAGGAATCATTAGTGATAGGCAACATGGTTTTGCGCAGGGGAGGACATGTCTTACCAACTTGATAGAGTTTTTTGAGGAGGTGACAAAATTGATGAGGGAAAAGCTGTGGATGTCATCTGAATGGACTTTAGTAAGGCATTTGACAAGGTCTCTCATGGCAGTCTGGTACCAAAGGTAAAATTGCATGGGATTCAGGGTGTGCTAGCTAGATGGATAAAGAACTGGAGGCAGAGAGTAACAGTGGAAGGGTGGTTTTCAGAATGGAGATCTGTAACTGGTGTGTTCCACAGGGATCAGTGCTGGGACCACTGTTGATTGTAATATATAAATGATCTGGAGGAAACTGTAGATGGTCTGATTAGCAAGTTTCCAGATGAGACAAAGTTAGGTGGAGTTGCAGATAGTGAAGGGGACTGACAGAGAATTCAGCAGAATATAAATAGATTGGAAAGTTGAGCAGAGAAATGGCAGATGGAGTTCAATCCAGACAAATGCAAAGTGATGAATGATCAGGTGTGAATTGTACAGTAAATGCCATAACCCTCAGGCGCATTGATATACAGAGGGATCTGGGCATTCAGGTCCTTAGTTCCAGGAAAGTGGCAATGCAGGTGGATAAGGTGGTCAAGAAGGCATATGGCTTGCTTGCCTTCATCGGCCAGGACATAGAGTACAAGAGTTGGCAGTTGTATTAAAATATAGTTAGGCCACATATGGAATATTGCATGCCGTTCTGGTCGTCCCACTACCACAAGGACATGGATTCTTTGGAGAGTTCAAAGAAGGTTTACCAGGAAGTTGCCTGATCTAGTGGGTGTTAGCTATGAGGAGACGTTGAATAATCTCTATTGTTTTCGTTGGAAAGACGGAGGCTGAGGGAGACCTGATTGAGGTCAACAAAATTACGAGAGGTATAGACAGGGTGAAGAGTCAGAAGCTTTTTCCCAGGGTGGAAAACTCAAATACAAGGGGGCACGGAATCAAAGTGAGAGGGGGAAAGTTTCGGGGAGATGTGCGGGGAAAGCTTTTCACGCAGAGGGTGGTGGGTGCTTGGAACGCATTGCCAGTGGAGGTGATGGAGGCAGGCCGAACTGAAAAGTTTAAGAAGTATCTTGATAGACACATGAACGGGCAGGGAATGGAGGGATATAGATAATTTGGGCAATAAGTAGCTGGTCTAAATAAGAAATCTAGATTGGAGCAGGCTTGGTGGGCCGAAGGGCCTGTTCCTATGCTGTAATATTCTTTGTTCTTTCAATTTCAGCTTATAAAATTAATTTAATTGATTCAACAGCTTTTAACACCCAAATTTATAAAATCAGGTAACCACCTGGCTAACTCGGTTCACTTCCTCTTCTTCCTCCTCTGCTTCTTCTCCAAAGGAAAGTAAACTGAAATTTCTGGAACAAAGAAAACAGCCAGCCATTAAAGGATTTCCTTAATATAATTTAGGATTTTCTGTCTTTTTAAATATGATCAGCTCCCACTAAACTACTTTTGATTCGGATTTGCTTATATAATTTATAGAAGAGATTTAACAGGCACACAATATTCTCACTGAACCTAACCAATGTTTTATATTTGTTAAGCATTATTTATTTCCTTAGTTAAATAAACAACTAAATTATCTTGTTCCCACTCTAAAAAATTATGTATTTAAACACCAAGTTTCTGCCCATTTGTTGCTTTTTTAAAGTTCGACCATTTATTCCTTTTCCTTATTTCTCCCCCAAAACTTAGCAGCTCAGGTTTCTCTGAATTCAGCCACCAAGTGAAGCTAGTGTTGATTAAGGTAAACACATCAGTTTCAAATGGAAGCCACTATAGGAGAGTGTTGATTAAGGTAAACACATCAGTTTCAAATGGAAGCCACTATAGGAGAGTTAGCTCTGATTTATCGTGAGCCTTGTCTTATCAACGACAAACAGGAGCTAACTTAACAATTTACTTTCAGGGGATTCTAACAGACACATCTTGATTCCTGAAAATCTTATCAACCTAAAACGGTAGTTTGTCTTTGAACATATGCAAGAAACTTAAATTGAAAATTAAAACAATAAAGTTGTAACACGTTCAAGTTTCTTGGGATTTAGAGAAAAAAGAAAAACTGACACTTCAAGCTGAGATGAAGAATCTCAAGCTGAAATAGTAACTGCCCTTCTTTTCAGATACTAATAGACTCTTATTTGTACGACTGAAATGATACTTCACTTTGATGAGGTGCCAGATAAATCCAAAACTTCCAATTCTAATTCTGGAGATCACTCCAACAAACCTAATTGTCCGTATGAGTCTTATATAGGTCACAGATGTACCACTGTTTGTTCAGATATGGCAAAAGTAACTTCATGCTTTTGTAACTTCATGCCTTTGTTATGCACATTGTTTACTGTTTCAGAACATACACGTGAACTCATTCAGCATCTGCTGTAGGAAAAGAAAGCTGATGCCGCTTTAATACATTACTGGCTCAGATTGATAACTACATTTTGATCAAATGGTATAAAACTAGCAATACAGAAATATTGCTTATGTGTCAGAATGTTGAAAAATCCTAGTATTTAAAGAAATCTGAAAAAGAGACTAGAATTTTTTAAAGTATAAATATTAACATTTCCAAATATGGAGCACTTAGGCTACTGAAACAGAACAGATATGAAATTTGTAGTATAATATGCTAGTTGCTCTTCATTGAAAACTTCAACCTTAAATGGGACTACCTTTGTTACTTTACTAGTTGGTAAATGGGTGTGAGCTGTTCAGCATAGAAATGTGGCAGGAGATTGCTTATAATGTTGGGCCACTTGTATTGCAGTTTGGGAAACTTGCTTTTTCGCTTAAATTAAACTAGAGTTTGGGACTTCATTAAAGTCAATTAGCATCAAAATTCATGAAGAAAAAGTGTACAATATTTGCAAGTAAAATAAGGGAGGGGAGTAGTCCCATCTAAGATTGAGGTTTTCAATTAAACTATGTACATACAACTCAATTATATAAATACACATGCTCAATATGCATACCAACAAAAGAGTTTACATAATTTGTACATGAAAACAGAAGAGCTTATAAACATGAAAAAAGGTCAATAAGATCAATAACTTTTTATTACTTTGTTCCTTTGGAATAAGATTTTTTCACTTCTTCCTCTCTTTTTTCCTTTTTATGTTTTTTCAACACTCTTGGAACAATGTCATCAAAACTATTGTGCAGCACCTAGAAAAATGTTTTGATAAAATTCTGCTTAGAAATAAATATTCCAATACAATGTATTTTCTTTTATATAGTTTTAACACTGACATTAAGGCAGAGGTCAATATCTAAATATTAGAAAAAAGCAGAGGTCAATACCAAAATGTTGGAGAAAAGCATTGTTTCAAAGTTATATCTGACTTTCAAAATTTCCAGAGATGTAAATCCGCATCCCAACGTAGAAAAAGACTGCAGAAGCCATTATTTATGTCAACGTTTGTTGGCTCACTAATTTAGGAGTGCATAACACTAATATTTTTCTGTTGGACAATTAAAAAGATATTGGCTTAAAACAACTTTCCATAAAACTGAAATTATACTTTGGTTTATCTGGTTGGCACTTGAATCAATAAAAATTGCTTGCATTCACAAATTACACTGGGGACATCAAGTGGCAGAAAATTGCTTTGCAACGTTTTATAACATATCTTGGATATCTGAAGTTATTGCATGTGAATGTGAATGTTTAAAATGATGAAAAGTAACATTTCACTGCATTAAGTTTATGAGAATTATTCAAATCTCACTAAAACCAAATTCTGCACTGCTGTTTCATTATGACATTGCTGTATAAATGTATGCATAACAATCAGGACATTGGTTAAGTATATGTGATTCTGGGCATTTTCAGCTGGGCAAACAAGTCAAGAGCCCTTAAGATCCACATTAATAGTAATTATTTTTAAAACTATTTTACAAAGAGGTATTATTCGATCAAGTGGTTGTAACATTGCACTTAATTTTAAAATAAATGTTTGGGATGCCAAAATAGTATTGAGTCTTTAATCTGTTATTCTGAGATCAAAGAGTTTTCATTTAGAAACTAGAGGTTCTTGCTGATGAATGAGTTATCAATGGTAACCAGATTTAATCGGATTAGTCCTTTAGAGGAAAAGGTGTGTTACCAAAGCAGCATGAAGGAGGGTGGAAGTGACAAGGTAAAGAAGGAGACCCAGTCAGCAGAATTCTTGAATCTTTCCCTCAAATAATTGTTCCAAGTTCTGTTGATATAGACACGAGGAGAGTGAATTAGGACAGAGATTAGCTCTCTGGACTGTTTTCAAAATTTTTGAGCATAATGGCGGTTATACAAGGCAGGTCCGTTTCCCATCTTTCACTATGCCATCCGATTTGTAAATAATAAGGTATTTCAGTCTGCTCCTCAATGTAATATTTTCATTTGTTGAGGCATAGGGGAAAGCTTTTATAGAACATACAGTGCCGAAGGAGGCCATTCGGCCCATCGAGTCTGCACCGACCCACTTAAGCCCTCACTTTCACCCTATCCCCGTAACCCAATATCCCCTCCTAACCTTCCTGGTCACTAAGAGCAATTTATCATAGCCAATCCACCTAACCTGCAAGCCTTTGGACTGCGGGAGGAAACTGGAGCACCCTGAGAAAACCCACGCAGACACGGGGAGAATGGGCAGACTCCGCACAGACAGTGACCCAGCAAGGAATCGAACCTGGGACCCTGGCACTGTGAAGCCACAGTGCTATCCACTTGTGCTACCATGCTGCCAATGAGTTCCAGCATTTAATATACTGCAGTTAATTGTTGGATTCAAGCCACATTACCCTCTGCAAGGGAAAAATTCTGAAGAAGTACATTTCTTGTTCATGTGAAATAAAGACTAATCAATAAAGGTTCTATGAAAACACTGAAAAAAAAACTACCCAATCTAAAATATGTTAATTTGTGAAGAATCCAATTAACCTTTCTGCTATTGCTAAATCCGCCATGGTGTTATAATAATAATAATCTTCATTGTTACAAGTAGGCTTACATTAGCAATGCAATGAAGTTACTGTGAAAAGCCCCTAGTCGCCATATTCCGGCACCTGTTTGGGTACACAGAGGGAGAATTCAGAATGTCCAATTCGCCTAACAGCACGTCTTTCGGGACTTGTGGTAGGAAACCGGAGCATCCGGAGAAAGCCCACGCAGACACATGGAGAATGTGTAGACTCCGCACAGAGTGACCCAAGCCGGGAATCGAATCTGGGATCCTGGCGCTGTGAAGCAACAGTGCTAACCACTGTGCTGCCGTGCCGCCCACCATCACCATCACTTTTATCCCTTAAAAAATTTGCTGGATCATTAATGTCAGAATTATACAACTAAAATATTTATTTAGGATTTCTCTGCATGCCAACTCAGAAACATCCAAAATAGATACTTCAGGCTATCCAAAATGGCATATCATTAATAAATTTTGCATATTGTTATTCACTAGTCATGAATAAAAGTTTGAGAGCCTCTAATTTTTGTGCTAGCTACCCATCTATGAAAATAGAAACGGTTATATAAATTAAAAACTGTCAACAAAATCAATAGTGCTGCTAAATGACCATGAAGGGAAAGAAAAGTAAAAATATTGGTGCTTTAAACTAGCACTTCAATTTTTCTTTTCATAGAAGAAAGATTATGGAAGGGATTCTCTGTAGCCAATCGCTGAAATCGGGAACAACGATCGGGCGGAATATCTCCCGATGCCAGAATTGGGGCAGGTCCAAGTTTGAAGCGGGGTTGCAATGCTTCGCCCTCTCCAAATCGCCATCTTTGGGTCACGTGCAGTCGCAACCCTATTCTTTTGTGATTAGCTAGTCCACCCGCGATGCTCTGCCTCCGATGGGCCGATTTCCCGACGGCACGCTCCACGTATGGTCCCAATGGTCAGGAGCCTGCGGGGAGAGAGGGCGTGCAAACAGTGGCCAGCGCCGCCACAATCGACCGAGATCTGTGCCGCTGGCTGGGGGCTTCTGCCAGGGCTGGTGGGAGGTGACCAGGAGGTGGATTGTGGGTCAGGGTAGGCGGGAATGCGGTCAGTACAGCCAGTGCCATCTTTTCCGGCACGACCGGTGTGTGTGTGTGGTGGGGTGTAGGCATATGCGCGACTGCAGCTTGTCAGCCCTGCGCATGTGCAGCACGGGACCCGGCAGTTCTCCAACCATTTTCCACGTGTTCATGCGGCGCCGGTGCTAACCCCTCAGCCGAATCGGTGAGGGCTCTGCGCTGATTTTCCCACCGTAAAACACCACGGATCCTCCGTTGGCGTCGGCACTTACTCTCAGAAATGGAGAATCCAGGCCTATGTTAGAATGTAAAAGAGTCAGTAGGGAACAGAAGGAGAATTTGTCGGCTGCATTCATCCGCAAAGCTGTGCAATTACAGGGCAATGGTCCTTAACAATTTTCCTAATTTTTAAATGTCACAGATAAAATCCAAAAGTTGGCCATCTACTCCTGAAGATTTCAGGTTTTTTGATAAAGGCAATGTTAAGTGCATCAGTCCAAAGGACCAGAAACATCAAATGCACCCTGTCATATCCAATTCTCACAGAAATAAAATCCAACTTGACTTCTTTTCTATTATTCCAGGGCCTCCAGATTGCCACAAGGCAACCGTAATAACCACTGATATCAGCAAGATCCCTTTAGTTTTCAATCTTACTAGGATCTCCATTCTTGTGGATAGGGACCACGATGGCATTCTGATAAACCGAAACCTATTGCATGCTCGAAAAGACAACTACCAGGCAAATAAGGAACACAGAAACAGGAGTCAATCATTTAGCTTGTCAAGCCTACACCACCTTTCAATTTGGATTGTGGCTGATAATTTACCTCAACAGCACTTTCCCAAGCCATTCCCATATCCCTTGGTGTCATTAGCCCCAGATATCTATAAATGTCTGTCTTGAACATGCTCAATGATTGAGTTTCAACTGCCTTCTTGGGTAGAGAATTTCAAAAAGTCACCAATCTGAGTGAAGATGTATAGCTCCAACTCAGTTTTAAATGACCAGCTTCTTATTCCGAGATTGTATGCTCGGTTCCAGGCCAGTGTGTTTGAAACTATTTTCCTCGGCCCCACTTTTACCAACCTGCTGACATTGGGGATCCACATGTGCCGACCTTCTCAATACATGCCGGTCAAACTTCATGACCCAAGCCAGCAGACCTAATATGTGTTCAAACCCACCTAGGTGCTAATTTTAGGAATTTAACATAATTTCATCCATACATGCAATTACTATTAGTTCATTGACACAATGGTCTATACGCTTATAAGAATGTATTTAAAGCTCTGTTCAAGCAGTACAGCACATAATGCTCTTCCAGGACATGGTCCTGGGATATATTCACCGATAGACTTACTTTCCCTTTTAATACAATGAAACAAAAGGACTACTGTTGTTCTCATTCCCAAATCTTATGGCTTGAAAAGAATGTGATTTTTGATGATTCAGAACCGCTTTGAAACTGATTTTCTCCATTTCTGAGCACTCTATGCAAAATCATGGCATTTAGAAAGCATGTTACACTATATGCATAAAATATAGGTACGTTGTATTATATTACATTGATATACAGCAATGAAACAGGCCATTCATCCCAACAGGTTCATGCAGTATTTATGTTCAGCACAAGTCTCTTCTCACCTTATATCACAGAATCATAGAATTGTTACAGCGTAGGAGGCCATTTGGTCTATCAAGCCTGCACCACTTCTCCAAACAAGCATCATGACTTGGTGGTATTCCCTTCCCTTTTCCCCATACTCCACACATTGTTTCTATTCAAGTAATTACCTAATGCCCTCTCAAATGCCTCGATTGAACTTGCCTCCACAATAGTTCCAGGCGGTGGATTCCTGACCTGAACCACTTGTGTGAAAGTTTTTTCTCACGTCACATTTGCTTCTTCTGCAAATCTGTGCCCTCTCATTCTTGATCCTTTACAAGTGGGAACAGTTTCTCCCCATCTATTCTGTCTGGCCCCTCATGATTTTGAACATCTCTATCAAATCTCCTCTCAGCCTTCTTCTCTCCAACGAGAACAATCCCAACCTCTCCAATATATCCTCATATCTGAATTTTCTCATCCCTGGAACCATTTTTGTAAACCTCTCCTGCAATCTCCCCAATGCATTTGCATCCTTTCTAGAACTGTACACAATACTCCAAGTGTGGTCAAACCAATGTCTCGTATACGTTCAGCATAAACTTGTTCTTGTACTCTAGTCCCCTATGAATAATGCCCAGAATACTTTATGCTTTATTAACTGCTCTCCACCTCCAATGATCTATGCACACATACATCCAGATCCCTCACTAACCTTTGTGTTCAGGAATCCAAGTACAGCATGTCTACAAGCTCCCCCAGCTCCTTATCCATAGCGCATGTTACAAAGAACTCCAATAAATTGCTTAAACAGGATTTCCCTTTTACAAAATTATGCTGACTCTTGTCGATTACCTTGCGTTGATCCAAGTACCCAGCCATAATCTTATTAATGATCAATTCTAACACCTTCTCCTTGCTGGATGAAAAGCTAACTGGTCTATAGTTTCCTTCTGCCGATCTTGGACAGAGAAGTTAGATTTGCTACTTTCCAGTCTGATGGAACCTTTCCAGAATCTACCGAATTTTGGAAAACTACCACCACGCATCTATACTGTTACAACATTACGCCAGGGTCCCAGGTTCGATTCCCGTTTGAGTCACTGTCTGCCGGGAGTCTGCACGTTCTTTCCGTGTCTGCGTGGGTTTTCTCCGAGTGCTCCAGTTTCCTCCCACAAGTCCCGAAAGACGTGCTGTTATAGGTGATTTGGACATTCTGAATTCTCCCTCCATGTACCCGAACAGGCTCCAGAATGTGGTGAGTAGGGGCTTTTCACAGTAATATCATTGCAGTGTTAATATAAGCCTACCTGTGACAATATTATTATTATTAACTTACTTGCAGCAAGATGGAAAATACACTGTTGGCCATCTTGTGGTAAATGTTAGGTATTGTAGTTCCAATTGACAAAGGCTTCAACTTATGTTACATAAATGTATACTTTTACAGCAGGACATGCATATGACAAACAGATAAATGTATAGAAAGAATTGTAGCCAAATTCTTTCTTATGTACTTCTAATCTTATGGTCATAGTCTCCATAGTTAAATGTGGAATAATAGAAACAATTAAAATAAAAATATAAAATTGCTCATCTCACCTCTGCAGACTTAATCTTATGAGGGCTGATTGGTCGCTCATCTTTATCAATTTCTACTTCTGCTAATCTTAATATATTATAAATAGTATCACCAGTCACCTGTAAAAAGAAAATTTGACAATAATTTCCCCACCTATAGAGCAAACACGTTATTAGATTCCATGGGCGCGATTCTCCGCTCCTGCGTGGCATCGGGAAGGCCGTCGTGAACTCGGCTGAGTATCACGACGGCATCAGAGGCCGCTCCTCGCACCCTGTTCACCCTCCCCCAGGGGGCTAGGAGCAGCGTTGTGAGAAACTCGGCCGCTGGGCCTTGACGCTTGCATCAAAGCGGCGCGCCAAGAATGACGCGAAGGCGGTGCCTAAGTGACGTCAGCCGCGCATGCGCAGGTTGGCCGGCTCCAACCCGCGCATGCGCGGTTGCCGTCTTCCCCTCCGCTGGCCCGCAAGACATGACGGCTTGATCTTGCGGGGCGGCGGACGGGAAAGAGTACGTCCTTTGGAGATGCCGGCCCGACGATCGGTGGACAACGATCGCAGGCCAGTCCCCTCCCGAGCACAGCCGTGGTGCTCGCTCCACTCTCCGCGCCACACAAGCCACAAACGAACCTTTGGCACTATGTTCACGACGGCAGCGACCAGGTGTGGTTGCTGCCGGTGTGAGGTCGGGAACGGCAGGCCGCTCGGCCCATCCGGGCCGGAGAATCGCCGGTCGCCATGAAAAACGGCGAGCGGCGATTCTCCGAGCGGGGGGGGGGGGGGGGGAGAATCGCGGGGGGTGCCAGGGCGGCGTGTCGTGATTCGCCCGGCCCTCCCGCGATTCTCCCACCCGGCGTGGGGTGCGAACTGGGGCACGATTAAATTTGGTTGCAATAACCAGCAAAACTTTATTAAGATCTTTAAATGTAATCTATAGTAATATTAAATTCAAAGCTACACCAGACACAAAAAAATTTTATATTTATTTTTAATGCATGCATCGCTTTTTTATTATTCTAGTAAAACAAAATAAGAACTTTGCAGAACTTAACAACAGTTAACAACAGTGGGAACAAGATTAGAAGGGTTTTGCAGGGGGGGTTGGAGCAGTGGAAATTGGTGAAACTGCAAGGGAACTCAAGACATGTAATGCATAAGTGGCATTGCCCATTAGAAGGAAACAGGGAAAAGTGAACAGATGAAAGGCACAGGCTCTCAGAGCAGGTCTGAAATGAAGGAAAATCTTATATCTCTCTTCCCTTATAAGTTGAAACAAGTTTTCCTGATGTAAAGAGAAAAATAAGTGCAAGAGGAGAGAAAGAAAGATGGAGCTACATGAATAGGTAAGAGAAGGAAGATACCCTGCAACTTACTGTGAGTAAATGCAAAAATAATTTACTACTTCTTCATACTTACCATACAGAACTCAGAGCTCCATCTCCAAATCAATTCCAGGAGTAAATAGACAATTACAGCAAAAGCATATACACACTAAGTCCACGCTTAAAGTCACCTCAATTAATGTTGTTTCTCCTTCACATTTATTAGTGACAATATAATTTAACTTTGTGAGTTTGACTTAAACTTTGTTTTCTCACAGACTTCTTCTGTGGCCTGCATGTGCACAAGTCTTTTTCCTCAACGGTTCCGCTGCTCTCCCCCCCCCCCCCCCCCCCCCTCCCCCCCCAACCATCCACCCAGTTCTCATTTCACTCTCTCCAAAGTCACTGGTATCCATTGCTACTACCCAAAGACCACTTTCTGCCACTAGATGGAGCCAGGTCAGTCCAAACCTGGATGAGTAATTTCTTACTGTATATTGTATTTCTTTTAGATTTTTAAATTTATTTTATTTCAAAGGTTATTTTATTTAGGAATGTAGACAATTAGGAATGTGCAGAGTTTCAACTTATAATGTTTTCTCACTGTTGAGAAAGGGCCTAAAGTATCTAACTGGACAGTATTTATTTTATCTTAGTGATCAATTTTATTTTGCAAGTTATTTCAGCTAGGAATGCACATGTACAATATAGTATCCAAACCTGCACATTATTCTTTTTCAGGCGAGAAATGTCCAAAGGAATCTAACTCCAGTTTTAACATCAATTCCTCCGGGAACAATTGATTCACTTCAGGAACTATAACTTGAAGTGGGAACATACTGTATGCTTTGAGTAAAAGAGTTTTATCCTTGGGCAGGTTTGAGAAAACCAGGTAGAGTTGAGAAAAGCTACATTCTCAGTGATAACCAGGAACTGGTTTTAAGTGGCTTATTATGAAAATAAAAATATAACCAATCAAACAACTTAAAAACAGTTTCCAGACACACTTAGCAGTATGGATTTTCTCCCTGTAGAACATAGGGCAAATGTACTGGTGGGGCAAGGGTAGCAGAAGGTCACTTATTGAAACAAGGAATGGGCCAAATTGTAGGTACATTCACAGTGCTGTTAAGAAGTTCCAGGATTTTGACCTAGCGACAATGAAGGAATAGTAATATATTTCCAAGTCAGGATGGTGATTCACTTGGAGGGGAACTTCCAGCTGGTGGTGCTCCCATGTGTCTGCTGCCCTCTTCGAGAGTTCCTGCAGTGTATCTTGTAGGCGGTACATGCTGCTGCTACTGTGTGTCAGTGATGGATGGAGCGAGTATTTGTGGAATGGGGGGTCCATTACAATATTTATATGGCAAGTCCAGTTCAGTTTCTGGCCAATGGTAACTGCCAGGATATTGATTATGGGGGATTCAGCAATGGTAATGACACTGAAGGTCAAGGATGGGTAGATTCTCTCTTGTTGGACATGGTCATTGTTTGTCACATGTGTGGCGCAAATGTTATTTGCTACTTGCCAGCCCGAGCCTGAATTTTGCTGCATTTGGACATGGATTGCTTCAGTAGCTGTGGAATTGCTAATGGTGCTATTGCACACATCCCCATTTCTGATGGAAGGATGATCATTGATGTCACAGTTGAAGATAATTGGGCCGACGACACTACCCCGAGGAACTCATATGCTGATGTCCGGGAGCTGAGATAATTGACCTACAACAACCGTAATCACCTTCCTTTGTGCTAGGAATGATTACAGCCAGCCATAGAGTTCCCCAATTTCCATTGCTCCCAGTTTTTCTATGGCTATTTAATGACTTACTTGGTCCAATGCTGCCTTGATATCAAGGGCACCTCTGGAATTAAGCTATGTTGCGCATGTCTGAACCAAGGCTGTAATGATGCCAGGAGCTGAGTGATACTGATGGAACGCAAACTGAGCTTCAGCAGGCAGGCTATTGCTAAGAAAGGGCTGTTTGATAGCATTGTTGTTGACTTCTTCTATCACTTTACTGATAATCGAGCCTAGACTGATGGGGCAGTAATTGGCTGGGTTGGATTTGTCCTGATTTTTGTGTACAGGACATGCCTTTGCAATATTCCATTTGCTGGGAAGATGTCAATGTTTTAGCTGTACTGGAACAGCTTACTAGGAATGCAACAAGTTCTGGCGTAGTTGTGGGTTTGGAAAATTCTGTCAAAGAAGCCTTGGTGAGTTCCTACAATGCATCTTGTAGATGGTATAACCTGCTGCTATTTTCACCATGGTGAAGGTTGCAAATGTTTATGGATGGGATGCCTATCAAGCAGGCTGCTTTGTCCTGGGTGGTTTCTAGCCTCTTGAATGTTGTTGGAACTTCACTCATCTAGGCACATTGAGAGCATTCCATCACACTCCTGACTTGTGCCTTGTAGTCTGTGGACAGGGTTTGAGGAATCAAAAGGTGAGCTACTTGACACAGAATTTCCAGCCTCTCACCTCGTATTATAGCCACAGTATTTATATAGCTAATCCAGTTCATTTTATGGTCAATGGTAATCCCCAGGAGTCAGTGATGGTAATGCCTTGGAATGTCGTGGAATGATGGTCACATTCTCTCTTGCTGGAGATGGTCATTGCCTGCCCCTCGTGTGGCACAAATGTTACTTGCTACCTGTCAGTCCAAGCCTGGATATTGTTCAGGTATTGCTGTTGTGATGGTCATAATTTATTCATGTTTTCCACAAACCTTTTGGCAAATTCTTTTTTTGCTCTCCATGACACCATTTTTTCTCTTTTCCTTACAAGTGGTCATATGGACAACAAGTTAACATTTTATAGAGGCAGCAGTGGAATGTTACAAGTCAGCAGATTTTGATGCCCTTTGGGCTGCAGCTGGGAAGCAAGCTGTTTTTTTCATGGTGAATGTACTTCACAGGCAGGGAGGGAAGAAGGGTACAAAGTGAGTAGTAGATGCTCAATGCAGGAAGGAAAGGACATAGACATAAACATAGAACATACAGTGCAGAAGGAGGCCATTTGGCCCATCGGGTCTGCACTGACCCACTTAATCCCTCACTTCCACCCATCCCCGTAACCCAATAACCCCTCCTAACCTTTCTTGGTCACCAAGGGCAATTTATCATGGCCAATCCACCTAACCTGCACGTCTTTGGACTTGGATGAAAAAAAAAATCAGCAAGTGTTTGCTGCACCAGAAGCTGGAGAAACCGTGCACCCCTAGTCTCAGATTTGGGGAAACTGTTACTGCTTAACGTTTCTACACTTAAACAACAGAAATTTCCCGAGATATGTAGAAGCTTTTAAAGGAATTCCTCCATGTAGTGCAAAAGCTGGTTCCCAGCTGTAACGAAGAACCAGCTTTTGAAATGTTTTCAGGATTTCATTTAGTGCTCCGCTTTTTTAAGTCCAAACATGTTGAACACAAGGAATACCACCCTGGTATTTAAAAAGCAAGTACCACGTTAAAGGCCCAATACACGCATTTCAAGCGTGGGTTGGATAAAAGCAATTAACAGTCGGCAAGCAGGAAAAAAGGGGTAATGGAACTTAAAAGGCAACGCTAGTTACTGGGAGCAGGACATGTGGCCTAATCAGGCTAAAAAGATTTACTTTCTTTTTTTTTTTTAAATAGAGCGAGGCTAGTTGCCAGGAACTGGACTTGAAGCCCAATGTGGTCTAAAAAATATTTTTACCAGCTCTAGTAGTGAGAAAAACTCCATTCTCAGACTTAACCAACTTTAAGTATTTTACTTTGAAAATCAAAGCATCATAAACACTTGAGTAATGTAAGGAAAGATTAGATCATAAGAGAATAAACCACTTGAAAAGAGCTTTTGATTCTGAGGCCAGTACAACATAAAGATGGGAGATGGGGAAGGGGGGATGCAACAGGAGAAAGTGGTTGGAGGAATAGAATTTGAGCACAAGAGACAATATTGAACTTATTTAGGGATTCCATTAAAATGTTAAAACAGAAAGCCTATGTTCTAAGCTTCACATAAAAACTGCAACACAGGAAGCAAGGGTAATTAATGTGTACAGAAAGTGCATTCAGTGTGTGTGCTAGTTTCAAGAGTACATTTGTTAATTCAGTTTCAACCTTGGACATATCAGTAGATAAAACTGAAATCCAATAGCAACATTTCTTTATCCTCATAAACTAACCTTTCCAAAGATGGTATGTTTGTTATTGAGTTCATCCGCAGGACCCAATGTGAAGAAAAACTGGCTGCCATTATCATGAGGTCCAGCATTTGCCATGGCAACCAATCCTCTCCTATTAAAACGTAAACGAGAATGAAATTCATCCTGCAAGTTTAAACAATAAAGAAAAAAAATAGGTTTAATGAAAAATAAAGATTTCAAAGATCTAACTTCCAGAAATACAAAGTATAGTCTACAAATAAAAAAATCCAACTTGTATGAAAATATTAAATTCTTAACGTTTATTCAAATCAGAGCTCGAAGCTGCACAGCACAAAACATCTGCAGAAATCCTCTAAATACAAAATAAACAACTGCAAAAAATTCAGACATCCCACTTCCTCAAAGGCTCAGCAAATAAATACACAATCCAGTGTACATGTGTTACATGGGCAGGTCCCAGATTCAATCACAAATCTGTGCTGAGTTACTTCATAAGATATAGGAGCAGATATAGGGCCATTTGGCCCACCGAGTCTGCTCCACCATTAATCTCATCCTGGCCTTAACTCCATCGTCCTGCCCCTTCTCCATAACCCTTCAACCCTTTACTAATTAAAAATCTGCCTAACTCCTCCTTAAATTTACTCACTGTCCCAGCATCCACCACACTCTGAGGTAGCAAATTCCACAGATTCACAACCTTTTGGGAGAAGCAGTTTCTCCTCAACTGTTTTAAATTTGCTACCTCTTATCCCAAGACTATGACTTCTTGTTCTAGAATGCCCCACAAGAGGAAGCATTCACGTCTACTTTATCCATACCTTTTAGATTCTCACAATTGTCATCTGAAAACAATAGCAAATAGGTTACCAGCAGTAAGGTATTCATCCCAACATTAATCAATAGCTTAAAAGGAAGTGAGAAAATTGGGGGTGGAGAAGGAATTCAGACCTTAAATGGCTTCCCATATATTGATTCGCCACCTGTTCCACTTCTTGTTGGATCCCCGCCTTGAACAATAAAACCAGGTACAACCCTGTGAAATATTGTGTTATCATAATAACCTGATGGGAAAGAAAAATAAACAAGGTTTTACAATCAGATGGGTTTATTTAGAAATTAGCTGTTTTCAGTAAGTTTAAATCATCTTTTTTTAAACTCATATATCCAAATGATCACTGTGGCAGCTGTATATGGAATACCCAAATTCAGCTAGGTCAAAATTAACAGAAAACATGAAATGGAAACTAATGTCTCCTACTCAGCCCCAGAATTTGCAAAAGCAAGTTACTCATTGTCGACACAAAGCCAACATTACTTTCTTTAGGACAATCAATATCTGCATACTGATGTACTTCTGCCAGAGATAAATCAGCTATCAAACGAAGAAAGAAATGTCAGGAGGAAAAATGACCTGTCCCCATGTATTGGGGTATCTGGTACTGCTCACAGCTAATTAGAGGATATACTGTATTTATTTTAATTGAGGAGAGGATTAAACCATGTAATATATAATTCTATTGCTCAGGTAGAGTTATATTTCTTCAAGGCATAATTGCTGTGAATAAGCATGTCCAAAGGTGAATTAGAAGATAATTATTTCTTTATAGATTGGCAGCTAAATGTAAATTCCTAGTTCCTCCCCAGGGCCAAAGAAATATACAGGAAATACTCGCGTTTATATAGGATGTACTGCACTGAAACAGGTCAGTCGGCCCAACTAGCCCATTCCAGCTTTTTTTTAAATTTCTTGGCATCAGTAGCTAAGTGTGGTTCCTGAACTATGTAATATTTTTAGATGCAGAGCAGCAGATATATATACTGTGACATTTTTCATATTAAGTCAGGATAACCGTGTTTTATAAAAATACTTGCATTTAAATAATGCCTTTCATGCATGCCATAGCGCTCTGTAGCCAAATAAGGCCTTTTATGTCTAGTCACTGCTGTCAGATGGGCAACCAACTTGGGCACAGCAAGGTAGCACAAACAACAATGTAATAATGGTCAGATTGGTGAGGGTTAAATAGCCAAGTCGCTGGAATTTCAATGTTCTTCAAAATAGGGCCAGGGCATCATTTATATCCACCCAATAGGACCCCTGTTTAGCGTTTCACCTGAAAAATGGCACCCCTCAATACTTCATTGGAGAGTCAGACTGGATCTTATGTTCAAGTCTCTAACTTCTCAGAAGCAAACGTGCTACCATTGAGCCAATGCTGACAAATAGGGTTAGAGTTCTGGAGAGATGGGAAGACACTGAGGACATTTAAAAATACCAGGTGGGACCTGGATGTGGAAGTCTCACTCCCATTTCTGACAGATCCAATTTTTGCCGGCATGGGGAAAGGCGCACAGCACGATTCACATAGGAGAGAAACCCAAATTCACAGGGCTTTTTGAACTCAGTGGTGAGTTCAAACAGCCTACATTTTGGCTCTTACAAGAGCCTCAACTTACATTGTTGGAGTCACGAGTTGATGCAGTGAAGTAAACACTCTTGAAGAGCAGATAAGATCTATATAACTGTTATGATCTTAACGTTTTTGAATTGCCTGCTCTTTAACCATGAAAAAATAGGCTTTGGCTATCACAAAGTAAAATAACGTCTGCCGGATTTCTTTGATTAGGTTAGAAAGAACAGACGCACCTGGTGGTGCAATTTCAGTAGAGTTCTTTGTTGATACTTGGCTGAGTTTCAAAAGCTCCAATTATCTCAGCAGGAGTCCTGGGTTCGCAGTTTGAATGACAGTCTAAAGAGATTAAAATATTCACTATCTTTGTTGCGTGGTCTGAATAGAAGTTGTTTTTACAATAGATTAATCATTTGAAGAGACTGTAAAACGCTGAATGGATTTCATGAATGGGAGTTATTTTTCACTGTCAAGTGTGTTTTAATGAGACCTGTATTAGATTGACAGCAAGTTTTTTTTAAACTCAAAGTGGCGCCTGAGGCCTGCCATGGTGCATACTGCGTGCGTTGTTATGCAGGGTGCATGGAAAGCATGAGGGGAAGGGCAACACGAGTTGGCATGAATGTGTGAAAGGTCATGGAGGAGGGCCATGAGTTGGCATGGCGACATGAGGTATCATGCGGAGTGGGTTGAGGAGTATGAAGGGTGAGGGTTGGGAAGCCTAACAGCTTATGACACAACTGGGATAAAGTCCCAGTGAACTGAGCCAGGCCTTCTAACCAACGCATTTCAGCACTCTCCCACCCCTATGACCACCTAAACTCTGCTTTTGGGGTCAGTGGGCATGACTCCATCCAGCACCTGTCACCTTAAAACGGAAATCGCACGATTCGGGGAAGGTTCTGACCAAGGTGGCTCCAGCGAGTCATCAAAAGTGTTCCACGGTGTATAATGCTGGTAAGGAAGAGCCATGTTCCATTAAGGCCATGAATTTTAATCGTTAATTAAATAGAGATCCAGGTTAGAGCTTAATTGTTGAATGGTCAGTGAAATTTGCAGATTAGAAGTATTTATCAGTTTCAGGATTGAAGTGCAGGTCAGAAGCACCCATTCTGTTAAGAACATGTTGCACCAGTAACAAAGAGTAACATCGTATAGATAGGCAAACGGTCTAATTTATTATAAAGTCAAATCAACTTGGCTGGATGAGTACGGTTCCAACAACACTCAGGAAGCTCGGCAAGATCCAAGACATTCCTTATGGGAGAATTAGAGGCATTATATTAAAATAAGGGGTTGTCCTTTTAACACAAAGATGAGGAGAAATGTTTTCTCTGAGTGTCGTGAGTCTTTGGAATTCTCTGATTCCACGATCAGACAGCACTTATTAAACAATCATGAGTGTGTTATGAATTACATTAAAAGCCAATTTAGTATTTTCAGTTGGGTTTGCAACATGGCTCACTTACACTTGCTAGTAGTCATATATATTCATATGCAAGGATCTGTCCTCTGCAGTTAAAAGTAACATGGCCAGTAGGCATTATTATTTTTTGAATTAAACAAAATCTTGGGAGACATGCTGTATTCTTTGTGGCAACACCTTGACCAATCAGTCAACTTGCCAACCAATCAACATCTGTTCTCAAGCAGTATTAATATTTGCTCCCTTTGAAAATTGACATTCTAATAATAATAATCTTTAGTAGTGTCACAAGTAGGCTTACATTAACACTGCAATGAAATTACTGTGAAAATCCCTTGCCTCTGTTTTGACGAATGCAAGACAAAAATGTTCAACAGCATGTTTCTTCTTTCAGCAATACAAATGCTGTTCTCCTGTCGCATCCACTTTCTCTTCCAAAACAACATACAAGTAGTTCATGAAGTCATCTACTCTAAGACTGAAAATATCTGTATAGATGTCTCTATTACTTCCCCGTCCCTAACCACTATTTAGGTTTCCTAGCAAGACCAGCTCAAAACTATCTTTCTTAACCCATCTGCAACCATTCCCACTTTTTCCAAACTCATGCCTTCTGTAAAATACATTTACTGTTCCTATGATTCCCTCTTCACTCAACAGGAAATTATTGAACTACCTCTACTGGTCTTAGGACAACTAATATTGTCAACAATTCTCTTTCTTTTGTTACATCCTCTCACATTCAAAATCTTCGTCAACACTTCAAACACTTCAAAATAACAAACTTCAGACCCATCCATCCCCTTGAGTATCCTCAGATGCAAGGTTGTCTCTCAACTGCAGGCCCAACTCTTTCAAAATTTCATGTGCCAATCTCTGCAGTCTAGGTTGTACACACCTCAACACCAAAATGGCTGCAACCACAAGGAATTATAAGGAAACACAAGGGCCAGGATTCTCCCTTCCGGGGACTAAGTCCACACGCCAGCAGTAAAACCGGCCCCAATGACTCCGGCTTCAACAGGCCCGCAAGGTGAGGAATTCTCACTTGTCTCGGGGCTAGGTGGACGGGTTCCAGGTAAATTTCTCGAAATCAATTGCTCGAAAGCTAATTGCTCGAAGTCAATTGCTCGTAAAATAATTTCTCGAACTATCAATTGATCGAAAGACAGATTGCTCGAAAGCCGACAATCATTCTTTAAACGATCACTAATAAATATTTAAACGTTAATTACCAATTCTTTCAAAGCAATTCACTCTTTAAACGATAACTAATAAATAATTAACCGTTAAACACCACTGCTAAATACTATTAATTCTGAAAACCTCGAACCCTCAAGATGGATATAAGTTTCATAGCGAGCGAAAAAGGGAAGCAGAAATTGTGTTTGGATGGTCACCTATATATTAAGGACAAAGCGGTGAACAATAAGATATATTGGAAATGTGAAATGTCCAAAACAAGAAAATGTTGTGCGCGTGTTATCACAATTGATGATAGTATCACGAAACAAAGTGGGAATCACAACCATGCAGGAGACGCTGCTGGAATTGAAGCTACTAAAGCAATGGAGAAAGTGAAAGAACATGCGATGAATAGTCGAGATACACCGCAATATATTGTATCATGTGCCTCAATAGAAGTAAGTGGTGCTGCAGCTGTGAAGCTCCCTTCAGTAGAAAATATGAAAAGAACCATACGCAATACACGCGCAAGAAAGAATGTTGGACATGCTTTGCCTACTAGTTACCTCGATCTTGATATCCCTGAAGAGTTTACAAAAACCAGCAAAGGAGATTTATTCCTTATTTATGACTCTGGTCCCACAAATGGTCGTATATTAATTTTTGCAACCCAAAAGAATCTCGATATCTTAGTACGTTCGGAGCACTGGTATGCTGATGGAACATTTAAAACTGTGCCCTCGATTTTTGCTCAATTGTATACAATACATGGTGTGAAAGCAGGTAATGTTATACCCCTTGTATATGCACTGCTACCTAACAAGACTGAAGAAACGTATAGGAAGTTCCTGATGGCTTTAAAAGAAAAAATCCCTATATTCCAGCCATTGACAATAATGATTGATTTTGAAATGGCCATGGTTAAGGCCATAGAACAAGAATTTCCAATGTCTAAATGTCGTGGGTGTTTTTTTCATTTTTGTCAAACCCTTTACAGAAAAATTCAAGGAAGTGGCCTAAAGCTTATATACGACACCAATGCCGAATTTGCTTTTAAAGCTCGTCTCTTATCTGCATTGGCATTTATACCGATACCCAATGTTGTGGCAACATTTGAATCTTTAACTGAAAATGAGATTTTTCCAGATGAACTTCAAGGAGTAGTGGATTACTTTGAAGATACGTGGATTGGTCGGCCGTATAGACGCAACCGTAGACGTACTCCTATATTTAAACATGAAATGTGGAACTGTTTCGATTACGTCAAAGAAGGATTGCCGAAAACGAACAATTCTATTGAGGGATGGCACAACAGTTTCCAACATCAACTAAGTGCTTGTCATCCGTCGATTTGGAAGTTTATAGATGGCTTAAAGCGAGAGCAAAGTTTACACGAGTTGCAAATCGAACAATTTGTGGGAGGTGTGAGTACAGCTGTGAGCAGAAAAAAATACCGTGACTGCGCACAACGATTACAGGATATTGTATCAAAATATAACGAAACGGGAAATGTAGAAGAATATTTAAGAAGTGTTGCACACAATATTGCATACTAATGGAGTAGCCAACATATATTGGCAATCCTGAATTTTAACTTTATTTTTTTCTTACTAAAATCTTTTAAACTTTTTATAAATTGTAAAGACTAATAAAATTATGAATTGTAATTGTTGGTTTTTATTAGTTGCTTTTTTATGTAATGAACCTTGTTAATCTTGGGTATACCTTTTTTGAAGTACTGCTTTTCGAGCAATCTATCATTCGATCAATTGATAGTTCGAGAAATAATTTTTCGATCAACTGACTTCGAGCAATTAGCTTTCGAGCAATTGATTTCGAGAAATTTACCGGATACCAGGTGGACGCCGGAGGGGTTGGCGCCGCTCCAGCCGGCGCCAAAGGGACGGCACAAGCTCGCAGTACATGTTTTTGTCACCTCTCTTTTCATTATCCAAGGCTCAAACACTCCCATGTGAAACACTGATTTATTTATATTTCTTTCAGTTTTGTTAACTGCATTTACTGATTACAATGTGGTCTCCTCTACATTTGGAAGACTAAATGCAAACTTGGTGATCACTTTGCTGAACACCTCTGTTCCAGAATAACCCCAAACTTCCAATTGCCCGTCATTCAATTCTTCATCTTGCTCCCATTCTGACCTTTCTGTCTTTGGCCTGCTAGTGTTCCAATGAAGTATTACACACGCTCAAGGAACTACACCTCACCTTTAGAATCTACATAACACTGAGTTCAATCATTTTATATTATAAACTCTGCTCCATTTGTTTGTGTTTCTTTGCTGGTTCAGTTTATTATCACTCTCTTTCATTCTTCCTTTACTTCCGGTTGGCATGGCAGCTATTCAACCATTCACACCTTCTCTAGATGCATCTTTTGCATATTTACTTGGCTCATTACCATTCCCTTTGGCCTTACACCATGGCATCTTTTGTCATTTAATCTTTCCTGTCCTCTACCCTATCGCAGACCTTCCCTTTTGCTTTTATTCCCAGTCTCCAACTTTAACTTTGTTCAAAACCACTTCCATTTTTTACTTATACCAGTTCTGTTGGAAGTTCACAGACCTGAAATATCAACTCACACACGAATGCTGCCAGACATGCTGAGTATTTTCCAACATTTTTAAAATTATATTTATATTTGCCTTCAAATGCCTCCAGGCCCTATTTCCATCCAGCCTCTACAAGCACCTCCTGCCTTTCCTCCCCTTCCGTCTCCAAATAACTTCTGCCTTTGACATCCTGTGTTCTACTATTAGCAACAGTTACCTTGGCTCCACTCTTTGTAATTCCCTCCCTAAACTGCAATGCCTTATTATTTCTCTGTCCTCCTATTTAATCGTTCTCAAAACCCATCTTCTCAACCTAACCTTCAATCACCTTATCCCAATGTCACAGGTCCTTTTTGAGTATAAATACGCCATTGAACATTTTATGCATTAAAGGTGCTATATAAAATACATGCTGTCGTTGTAGTTCACATTGCTGCAACCCCACACACTTCCCTTTTATTGCAGATAGCAGCCCCTTAGCCATTACTAGTCCCAGGACCAGATGGTTTACACATAGGAATTTAGAGAAACCAGGTTAGAACATGGCAGATTCTCTAACTATAACCTTCTAAAGTTCTCTCAATTCAGGAACCGCTCCTTTAGAGTGGAAATTGCGCATGTCATGCTACTGTTTAAGAAAGATGACTGAGGGAAACTATAGACCAGTTAGCCGAACACCTAAGGATAGGGTGACTGAACAACTTGGAACTTTTCAGCTGATCAGAGTGTCAACATAGATTCGTAATGGTAATTTGTGACTAATTTCTAAGGAGCTAAATAAACGAGTGGGCACAAAAATGTCGAATGTTACTTATGTAGACTTTAAGAAATCATTTAATAAACTTCCTCATGAGAAACTATTCGTTTAAATTGAAATTCATAGAATTAAAGACAAATTTTGACCAGATTCTGAAATTAGCTAAACAGCATGAAAGAGAGAGTGTGCATAATAGGCAGGTTGGCAGTATAAGACAAGCAATGCCCCACTCTGCACTGAGACCTCAGATACTCACCATATTTATTAACCACTTAGATGATGAAATTTTAAAAAATGAAATGAAAATCGCTTATTGTCACAAGTAGGCTTCAAATTAAGTTACTGTGAAAAGATGGATACAAAAGCACATTTCCAAATTTGCCAAAGACACAAAATTAGGTGGTAGTCTGGATAGAAGCCTAAGATTACAAAGATATAGTAATGTTGTTGTCGTAATTTTGTTAAAAACCCTGGTTTAAAATACATACAGGCAGTATGTCTATTAAAGCTGTAACTAAGGTGTCGTAAAAGTGAGTTAATCATTGATTCTAACCATTTACTTATTTACGTATTAATGTCTAATGGAATATTGTTTATAGAAAGGAGGTTCCCGGGAGGGTAGACAATTTAATGAGGGATGGTGTTTTGTCCTAGATAAGCAGGTCATGAGGCACCTTAGTGTGATATGGATGATGTAATTAATGGGAGGAGACAGGTCTGTCTGTGGTTTAGGCAGTTTGGCTATAGGGTTTGAGCCTGATGAGACAGAACAATTTTCAGGTTGTTCCTGAAAGGGCCCATCTCCAAAGATCCTCACAGAGAACAGCAAGTAATCCTGATTGCTAAATATTTATGAGTGGGAAATTTTGAATTGTATTGGGTGTTTTGTTGCAATGTGGCAGGTGTAGAGAGTGAATTAAAGTATTGCTTTTATTTAATAGCTGTTTAACTGTTAATTGTAAAGCTTTGATGTTAATGCCGTTAATTCTGTGTTTAAATTTACGTTTATTTTACCATAAAAGATACCTATTGGTCGTAGTCATCACTCTGAGTGAAGTATCCTTTCCTCAGTTTTACAAATTGCAAATTGTTTGGGGTTTCTCATCCGATCCTAACAAAAATTGGGATCTGGTCCGGGATCCTAACAAATGTTGGCCTTTATGTCTAGAGGACTAGAACACAACTCATGTGAAGAAATGCTTCAGATATACAAAGCCTGGGTTAGATTGGGTTAGTTGGGGCTGGTTTAGCTCACAAGGCTAAATCACTGGCTTTTAAAGCAGACCAAGCAGGCCAGCAGCACGGTTCGATTCCCGTACCAGCCTCCCCGGACAGGCGCCGGAATGTGGCGACTAGGGGCTTTTCACAGTAACTTCATTTGAAGCCTACTCGTGACAATAAGCGATTTTCATTTTCATTTCATTTCAGATAACATCTGGAACAGAATTCAAAATCACTACAGTGCAGAAGTAGGCCATTCTGTCCATCAGGTCTGCACTGACCCACTAAAAGAGCACGCTACCTAGACCCACACTCCCACCCTATCCCCATATCCCAGTAACCCCACCTAACCGTTTGGACACTAGCAGGCAATTTAGCATAGCCAATCCACTTAACCTGCACATCTTTTGGGCAGTGGGAGGAAACCCATGCAGACACAGGGAGAAGGTGCAAACTCCACAGTCACCCAAGGCTGGAATTGAACCCAGACCCCTGGAGCTGTGAGACAGCAGTACTGTGAGCAGTTCTGGTTATCACAACTTGAAGAGGATAACTTAGAGGGAGTGTAGCATATTTTTTCCAGGACACATAAATACCAAGGACTAACTTACAAGGAGAATGACATGAAGTGACTGTCTACAATGGCATTTACAAGGTTTGATCCATGTTTTCAAGGTAGAAAGGGAAACTAATAGAGGGAAACTAGTTCTGCTTATTGAGGAGTCGAGGACTTGGATGTACAGTCTAAAAATTAGAGCCACTCCTTTCAGGAATAATTTTAGGAAACATTTCTAAATACAATGCGTGTTAGAAGTTTTGAACTCTCTTCTGTAAATGGCTTTTGATGTTAGATCCCTTGTTAGATTTAAATCTGAAATTGATAGATGTTTGTTATCCAAAGGGTTAAAAGGATATGGAGCAAAAGGTGGGTATATGAAGATAGGTTGGATATCAACCATAATCTCACTAACTGGTGAGGCTAAGAGATTAAATGACCTACTCTTTCCATGTTTTGTTTCCATTACATTTTGCATTTCCCTGCAAAGTATACGACAGATCACCCGCTCCATTTACAGGAGGAATTTCCATCACAAAATTTGACACAACCTGCATCTTGAACAAGTAACATAAAGCTGCCTGTGTTATTGATCCATAAATGCTGGTCTAGCCAGAGACTTCAAATCCCATGAAAGAATAAAATAAATCGGAAAAATGACTTGGCTTCAATAACAGGTCTACTCCCAATATTAAAATATTAAACAACATTAAAATAGTTTTTCTCTTTGTAGAATGGATCGGAGGTATTTTTTTGTCTTTATTTCACCACAATAACATACAAGATGAGATTTGAGTGGATGAAAGTCAAAAACAGTCTCTTCTGGTGCCAAAAGGTGAGTTTAATTATTCTGAAAGCTGAGGTTCCTCCGCCATTATCCATTAAGTCCATGGATAAGTTGTAATTCTCTCCAGTTCAACAATGGGAAGATGAAAGCCTTTTTTTCAGTCTCTACCGTAAATTGCAATCTCTTGCCACCAACTCTATCCCTTCCCCAACCACTGTCTTGGGTTGAACCAGATTGTTCAGTTTAACTACCCTGTTCATTGCTTTTTGTATTTCTTGTCAGCATTTGGATGATGCTGGAAAGGTCATTTTTTTATTGTTGATCTCGAGCTATCAAAGTCACAAATTATATCTCATGTGACTGTGACAAAGGTAAACTATTCCTCCTCATCCTTCTTGATCTTTTTGCAGGTGTTGACCTGTTTCACCTCCTTCAATGCCTCTCCACTGTTGTTCAGCTGAGTGTGACTGGACTCATTTAATTCTATTCTTATAGTTTCACTTGCAATGCCTTCCCTCCTGCTCCTGCACCATTACCTCTAGTACCTCCAAGGTTTTTATAAAATTCATTCTTGGGATGTGGGCATCGCTGGCTGGGCCAGCACTTGTTGCCCATCCCTAATTGCCCTTGAACTGGGTGGCTTGCTAGGCCATTTCAGTGGGGGGGCAGTTAAGAGTGAACCACATTGCTGTGTGGGTCTGGAGTCACATGTAGGTCAGACCGGGTAAGGCTGGCAGATTTTCTTCCCTGAAAGACATTAGTGAACCAGACGGGTTTTTACAACAATCCACAATGGTCATTGTGGCCATCTCAAATAGCCACCTGCAAAGGTTAATGGAAATTATGGTCAGGTTGGGACACAGACAGTACACAGTGTATGTGCAAAGGGAAACCAGACCGAACTGAAACTCGCTCCTGCTAAAGGCCAATCACCGATTTCCCCAGGACAATGGGATACAGATCGGAACGTAGCAACAGTAGCAGACTCGGGGGCGCCTATTTACCTTATATGGGAGTGCATACGTGCCTTAAACAATAGCAGCTGGGACCCGCCCAAGCCATTGAGGAACCCGCCCCTAATTGGTCAGAATCAATTAGGGTGATCGAAACCCTATCGATCCATTGGATCCCGGGCTGGGACCGCCCAAAAGAGCGCGAAAGATCGGGGGATAAGAAGAACTGCGCAACCAATATTCAACCTCTTTTGGGACTGGCCTCTGCTCTGACCAACTGCAGCATATCAACCAGCCAAGTTCAAGGACCCGTGATCGCTACCTGAAGGACGAGCCACAGCCGAGACGAACCTGAAGACTTCCAGCCGACACACGTGAGGACCAGTTAAAGGCCTTGTCTAACCTGCACAGAGCCGGTCACTTGGAAGTTAAGTAAAGGTAATTTTAGTTGTTTAATAAGTAGCCGCGTGTAGATTATTATGCAAAGCACCAAGCCTGTGTCTAACAATAAATTATAATTGAACTAACTGATAATTGAACACACTGGTTGTGTGGCCATTTGGCCAATACAAGAAACGTACTCAGGTCTTGTACTCAGGTAAAAGAGCAACATCATCATTAGACTTTAAATTCCAGATTTTTATTGAATTCAAATTTCACCATCTGCATGATGGGATTCGAACTCAGGACCACAGAGCCTTACCCTGGATCGCTGGATTACTAGTCCAGTGACAATACCACTACGCTGCCACCTCCCCGTCCTATCCTTGGCACCCTCTTATTTCTCATTTACTTGTTATCCTTTGAAAACATCATCCGAAAGTGAATGCATGTTGACAACATCCAGCTTTACTGCCCCACTACCTCTCTCAACTCTGTTGTTAAATTATCGAACTGCCTACCCAATATCCAATATCCAGTACTGGATCAGCAGAAATTTCCGGCGATTAAATATCAGGAAGATTGAAGCCAACAGGTGCGATCTATTGCCCGCGTTGCACTCGAAAGGTGGAACAATGCAGCCAGTAGATGCCAGGAGATCCCTCTTCCGAGATTTACCTGGCTCGTCGGCCTCGTGAAATTTAACTCAACCTCACGAGACATTGTGATCTGAACCCCGCCCATAACTATTTTGCAAATATGCATACTAGAGGAAGACAGCTAGTCTCACTCTAATATGCACTCCCCTAATCGACCCGAGGCATAGGGATCTAACATCTTTGCCTCGGAGACATCGGGTGCTGGTCCCCACAAACAGAGGTCAGATGGAACGGCACTTGTGGAGGTCTCCTGTGGGATCAGAGGTCCCCAGGTGCTTGCCCTCTGGACTGGGTGCCATCCTGGCAGTGCTGGTGCCAGCTGGGCACCCTGGCACAGCCAGCCTGGTACTGCCAAGGTGCCACCTTAGAAGGGTACTGCCAGGTTGGCAATACCAAACTGGCATTTTTCCCATGGCAGGGACCGGGCCAGGGGTGCCCTGTGCTTGAGAGGTGGGGTTCATGGGGCCCCTGAGAACCCCCTTATAAGTGAGTTGGGACATTTAAAAATAGCTTCCCGATCTCTTCCTGCACTGAGAAGTTCTGGCGAGCAGAGCTCCTCAGTGCAGGAAATGGGACTAAGTGCGTCCTCAGCGAGGCCTTCCCCGCGGAGGGCGTATTAAATCAGAGTCCCGGTAGATAGCGTGGTGTTTCTCGGCGCTGTGCTGCGAGCATTGGGAAACACCCAACTAAACGCACTTGTCACGGGACTCTGTTCCAATTTGGTTAGATTGCACCCAATGTCTCCAGTCCCTGCTCCAAACTCCTAGCTCCAGACTCGATTTTCACCCTGGCAACTATAACACCAGACCATTTGCAAACTTGGTGTCATATCTGACCTGATGATGAGATACTGACCACAGAACCGCCTATTTCCACCTCCGTAACAGTACCTGACTTCATCCCTGCCTCAGCTCATTAGCTGCTTAAACCCTCATTGATTGCCTTGTTACTACTAGATTTGAATAATTCAATGCATTCAAAGTCAGCCTCTTACATTCTACCATCAGGAAATTTGGTGTCAAGTTTCTAACCCACACAATGTCCCGTTCCCCTCGACTTACATTGGCTTCTGGTCAAGCAACACCTTGATTATAAAGTTCTCATCTTTGTTTTCAAATCCTTTCATAGCCTTGCTGCTCACTATCTCTATACTCTTCTCCAAACTCACAAACCTTCAAGATAGCTGCGCTCATCTAATTCTGCCAAGGGTCAAGCTTTTGGCCATCTGCCCTAATGGCACTTTAGATAACTTCTGCAAAGTGTCTTTGGATGTTTTAATATGTTAAAGGTGTTATATGAATATAAGTTATTGTTATAGTTACCTATACCTACTCCATCACAAATATCACTTGCTTCTACTTTCATGATATCACCTGCTTCCAGCCCTACTTTACACTACTCACTGCTGAAGCCCTTGCAAGTTGTTTTATCAACAATTGAAATATTATCCTTTCCCTTCCACCTTCTCCAAAATCTCTCTCTAAATCTATGATGTCACCCCATCCCAACTCTGAAACGTTCTTCAATACAGAATCTTCCCCAAATACAAAGCTTTTACTTCTCCCTATATACCTTTGCTCATTGATTGATTAGTGTCATAAACTTTTGTCTGATTGCCCTGTCTAGATAACACAAGGGAGAATCAGTCTGGATATAAAAAGTACAGTGGAGAAGTGCAAAAGAAAGTAAAAGGGGCAAACTGACAGCATGAGAATAGCTTGGCAGGTGACATGAAAAGGAACCCAAAAGATCTTCCAACAGCAAATTAACAGTATAGGTTTGGCAGGAGTGGTGTGGCCTATCAGGGACCAACTTAATAATAATTTTTATTATTGTCACAAGTAGGCTTATATTAACACTGCAATGAAGTTACTGTGAAAATCCCCTAGTCACCACACTCCGACGCCTGTTAGGGTACAGAGGGAGAATTCAGAATGTACAATTTATGTTTCAGGACTTGTTAGAGGAAACCGGAGTACCCGGAGGAAACCCACACAGACACGGGGAGAACGTGCAGACTCCGTACAGACAGTGACCAAAGCAGGAATCGAACCCAGGACCCTGGCACTGTGAAGCAACAATGCCAACCGCTGTGCTACCTTGCCCTACTGGTGGATTTGAAGGCACAGCTGAAATATAAAATGAATACTTTGCATCGGTATTTTCTTAGGAAGAGGACTTTGACAAAGGAGGTTGCTGGGATACTGGACGAGATAAGAATAGATGAATAGGAACCTCCAAAACGTTTGACAGCACTTAAAATGGATACAAAACTGAGCCCAGATAGAATGGATCCTAAATTGCTTGGGGATGTAAGGGTAGAACTGTGTTCCATATAAATTTTCAAAAGATCTTTAATAAAGTACCACATGTTAGGCTGGTTAACAAAATTGATGCTCATGAGATAAAAGGGGCAGAAGCAACAAGGGTACAAGATTGGTTAAGAGAAAGAAAACAAAGACTTGTGGTGAATGGCTGTTTTTCCCAGTTAAAAGTCAACCACACTGCTGTGAGTCTGGAGTCAAATGTAAGCCAAACCAGGTAAGGATGGTAGATATCCTTCCCTAAAGGTCATTAGTGAACCAGATGGGTCTTTACAACAATCAATGACAATTGTCATACCCATAAATTCTGAGACTAGCTTTAAATTCCAGATTTATTAATTCTACCAGCTGCTGTGGTGAGATTTGAACCCACGTCCCCAAAATGTTACCCGGGTCTCTGAATTACTAGTCAGTGACATTACTACTAGGTTACCTTCTCGATCATGAAGGAAAAAAAATACTTGAAGGAGAAAATAAATGGGCATGAGCAGGAGAGTGGGACTAACTGAATTGTTCATTGAAAGAGCCGGCACAGATTTGATGGACTAAATAGCCTCATTCAGTACAGTACTACTCTGACAGTGCCAGGTGGCTACAAAAATTATGTTTGAAGGCACACATCCTTTTGCAGCTGCAAAGCCATACTACATTCATATTATCAGAAACTGTTTCAATAAATGTTATGGGGATTCATCTGATGAATCAACAGGCATAAGAATTGATATTGTTATGGGCCAGGGTTTAGTGAACCCTAAAGTGTATCATGGAGTTCACCTGACCCACAACTTTCACTAGATTGCGGTATGGGGAGCACAAGGCACACTCCACAGGTGTGGTACAGCAGAAATCGAAAATTATTTTTTAAAGCAAAACAATGTTTCTTCTATGAACTCAAGTTAACCTTTTTAAAAACATACAGTGAACATCTTACCAACCATCAATTCAAATACAATCCCAAAGAATACAACACTAAGTAATCCTTAAACTTTCCATTTAACATCCATAAGACATAAAAAAAACCTTTTAACAGAACTACATCAGGTTTAAATTCACTACTGAGAACAGTCATCACTCTGAATTCACTAAATGATCAAGATATAGTCTTTACAAGGCAGAGAGAACAACATTACACCTTCTGTGGCTGACTGCAACTCCAACACTGAAACAAAACCAAAAAAACAGACACACCCAAGCTTTTCTCAAAGTGAAACTAAAAGCTGACAGACAGCCCAGCTCCACCACTGCAGTAATAAACACCCATTTCTTAAAGTCACACCCACTACAGTTATTCTATAAAAAACACCCATTTCTTAAATAAAAGCAAATTACTGCAGATGCTGGAATCTGAAACGAAAGAGAAAATGCTGGAAATTCTCAGCAGGTCTGGCCGCATCTATAGGGAGAGAAAAGAGCTAACGTTTCGAGTCCGATGACTCTTTGTCAAAGCTAACAGACAGAGAAAGTGGGAAATATTTATATTATAGAGTGAGAATGAGAGATGAGTCGTAGCCACAGAAACCCAGGGAAACCAGGGTGCTAATGGCCACAGAAACCAAGGGGAAAGAGTGCTAATGGCAGTCCCCAGAGAGAACAAAAGATGTGAAAGGTAAAACAGCAGGGAGACTAACATCAGAGGATGAACTTTGGATGTGGGGGAGGGGAAGGGGGAAGCAAAGAGGAGAAAGGTGAAGGAAAGGTGGATAAGATTGGGGGGGGGGGGGGGGAATTAAATATATATTAAGAAAGGAAGAAATGGTAAAAGACAGTTAAAATGAAATGGGATGAAAACAAATGGGTCGAGGTGGGATAGAGCTGATCATCTGAAGTTGTTGAACTCGAAAGGCTGTAGCGTGCCTAACCGGAAGACGAGTTGTTCCTCCAGTTTGCGTTGAGCTTCACTGAAACATTGCAGCAGGCCAAGAACAGACATGTGGGCATGGGAGCAGGGGGTTTTGTTAAAATGGCAAGCAACAGGAAGGTCTCCCGCGCCATTACCCTCGCCCCCTCCACTCCCTCCCAGAACAAGGATAGAGTCCCCCTTGTTCTCACATTTCATCCCACCAGCCTCTGTATGCAAAGCATAATCCTCCACCATTTTCGCCAACTCCAGCTTGATGCCACCACCAAACATGTCTTCCGTCCACTCCTTCTGTCAGCATTCCGCAGAGACCGTTCAGGTCCACTCCTCCACCATACCCAGTATCTCTCCCATCACCCATGGCACCTGCCCCTGCAATCGCAGAAGGTGTAACACCTGCCCCGTTACCTATTCCATGTTTAACATCCTAGACCTAAAACATTCATTCCAGGTTAAGCAGCGTTTCACTTGCATCTCTTCCTATTTGGTCTATTGCATTCGCTGCTCCAAAGTAGTCTCCTCTATATCGGAGTGACCAAACGCAGACTGGGTTATCGCTTTGCTGAGCACCTTCGGTCTGTGCGCATTCAGGACCCTGACCCTGTTGCTTGCCATTTTAACAAAAGACCCTGCTCCCATGCCCTTCCGGCCTGAACATCGAATTCAACAACTTCAGATGATCAGCTCTATCCTAGCTCGACCCATTTGTTTTCATCCCATTTCATTTTTACTGTCTTTTACCATTTCTTCTTTTCTTAATATATATTTAATTCTCCCCCCCCCCCACCTCCCCAATCTTATCCAGCTTTCCTTCACCTTTCTCCTCTTTGCTTCCCCTTCCCCTCCCCCCACATCTACAGTTCATCCTCTGATGTTAGTCTCCCTGCTGTTTGACCTTTGACATCTTTTGTTCTCTCTGGGACTGCCATTAGCATCCAGTTTCCCTGAGTTTCTCTGGCTATGACTCATCTTTCATTCTCACTCCACAGTATAAATATTTCCCACTTTCTCGGTCTGTTAGCTTTGACAAAGACTCGAAACGTTAGCTCTTTTCTCTCCCTACAGATGCTGCCAGACCTGCTGAGATTTTCCAGCATTTTCTCTTTCGACCCATTTCTTAAAGGCACTCTCACATGACAATATTACCGGTAAAATACATCAGGATTGCAAAATATAGCACCTGATTTGTAATATCCTGATTTCACTATCAAACACATCCTCAAGAATGTAACTGAAACAACCCTTTATCAAATAGAGGGATAAAGACTTCACATATTGATTTATGTTGGAATTTTTGAAAAATACCTTCCAAGCAGAGTTGGATAAAGTTTCTGCATGCTTTTGGTGCCTCTTTGGACCATAACTCTATGTCAATGTCACCTGCTGTGGTCTTCAAAAGAACCTGAAAAGTAAAAATTCCACAATGAAGAACATGGTCTGAGCTCCAATTTATCAACATTACAGTGAAATCATGAGTCATCGACCTGGGATGACACGAAATTCCGATTAAGTCAAAGTTGCCAACGGAATAGCAAATCCCATGGACAGATACCCGTGATAAGCCAAAGTTGTCTAAACTTGTTATCTGACTGCATTGGCCAGAGCAACATTAGGCCTCACAACAGCACAAAATCATAGAGTACTAGGAAAGCCATAATTTGACATTGAGTTTCCTGTGAAAGGACATGCAAAACTTGCAAATATGGATAAACCTGTGGGAAAGTTAAAAGTGTAGTTGATTAGAGAGGTGAAGTTGACACAGCAAGTGGAAAGCCATGGCATTAAACAGAAAGTGGATATCACAAAGGAGAGAGAGATTCTGCCATCAAGTTTGTACAATTATGAAAGATAAAGCGAGTATCTTTGAACAGTTCCGACAAACAAACATTCGCTCCAGCAGGGAAGAGAATGAGATTTGCTTCCTATCCCAACATTGAAGGAGCTCTGCTAACATGGTTAAAGGAAGCCCAAGCCGGTGCCACAAAGCTGCAGAGATGCTCAGGGATTTTGCACTGCAGCACAAAATCACCAAAAACATGTTTGACAGCAGTGACGACATGGCAGACTGTATTGTGCACATTCGAAAACAGCATGCTATTTCAAAAAAGATGACGGAATTTTTCTGCTTTACTATTTCATAGAATTTACAGTGCAGAAGGAGGCCATTCAGCCCATCAAGTCTGCACCAGCTCTTTGAAAGAGCACCCTACCCAAGCCCACACCTCCACCCTATCCCCATAACCTAGTTAACCCCACCCAACATTAAGGACAATTTTGGACACTAAGGGCAATTTATCATGGCCAATCCACCGAACCTGCACATCTTTGGACTATGAGAGGAAACAGGAGCACCCGGAGGAAACCCACGCACACACGGGGAGAACATGCAAACTCCGCACAGACAGTGCCCAAGCCGGGAATCGAACCCGGGACCCTGGAGCTGTGAAGCAATTGTGCTAACCACTATGCTACCGTGCTGCCCTATGTTTTCATTCAGTACATGAATCTACTGTATTTGACAGACTGCATTTGTGGGATTATAGAGATGTATTCATGTAGGAACGGGTTCTCATTGGCTATTACAAAACTCTGCTAAACGCGAGTTTGGTGGTATTCCCCTGGAATTTGACTCGGAGATTTTACTGTATAGAGTACTCCAGTATATCACATCATGTATTCAATTAGATTACTCCTTGGAATCTAGGACTCAAGATCAAAATTTCTATACCATATAGTTAGTTCTTCTTTCAAGGCGATTATTAGTTGGCTAATACTCCCCAATTCAGTTTGTTTGCCAGGATTTTGGAGTCAACGGTGAAGGAATGGCACTCACCCATCATTGAGCATACTGCTACCTACAGAACTTTCGCAGGATTTTGAGCAGTAATCTCAGATTCCTGGAGTTAATTCAGAACTGTGCCCTCGAAAGGGGATCTATAGCTTGTGCAAGCAAGACAACATGACTACTCATTCAGATTGAAGAATCCTCACCCAGATATAGAACATAGAACATTACAGCGCAGTACAGGCCCTTCGGCCGTCGATGTTGTGCCGACCTGTGAAACCCCTCTATGGGGCAGGATTCTCCGACCCCACGCCAGAGAATCTTTGATTGCGCCGATTTTTCACGCGGTGCCAGTCCGCCGCCATCCTGCCATTTTCCCACCTGGTGTGAACGGCCTAATTGTGAACAGGTGCCGCGCTGCCCGAAGAATCAGCCGAGGGGGCAAGTCCCGCGATTCTCCGGTGTCCCGTTGATTCTGCGGCCCGGATGGGCGGAAGTCCCGACGGCGTGATCCCAGGTCATGCTGGCGCCGTTCACACCTGCAAATAAAAATCATCAGCCAGTCGTGCTGACTGACGGTACAGGAGAGGTGGTGAGTGGCCGGCGTATTGCGCTCGTGACACTCTCGGGACAGACACAGACGGGGCTGCGTCTGGGGGGGGGGCCCTCCATGTTCGGGGGGGGTTGGGCGGGTCCTCCATGTTAGAACATAGAACATAGAACAGTACAGCACAGAACAGGCCCATCGGCCCTCGATGTTGTGCCGAGCAATGATCACCCTACTCAAACCCACGTATCCACCCTATACCCGTAACCCAACAACCCCACCTTAACCTTACTTTTTTTTTAGGACACTACGGGCAATTTAGCATAGCCAATCCACCTAACCCGCACATCTTTGGACTGTGGGAGGAAACCGGAGCACCCGGAGGAAACCCACGCACACACGGGGAGGACGTGCAGACTCCACACAGACAGTGACCCAGCCGGGAATCGAACCTGGGACCCTGGAGCTGTGAAGCATTTATGCTAACCACCATGCTACCGTGCTGCCCCCTGTTGTGGGGGGACTGGGCCTCTATGCTGGGGGGGGGGGCTGCTATGTTCAGGGGACGGGGACGTGTGGATGACATGCCAGCCGCCATGCCAGTGAAGGGCAATGCCAGACCCACTGCCGCCAGAACGGTGGCCAGGCTAATGGGCATCGACCCTGGGAGCTGTCTGCCCGCATTGTCCCAGGCCTTGCCCGTGGGTGGGGCACCCCCCCCCCCCAGGGGCAGACCTCCCAACAGCCGGCATCCATCGAGGGCAAGGGGTGGGTCCGCACTCTGGCATCCCCCAGTGAGGGCCTAGCCATCCAATGATGGCACTATCACGAGGGACGGGCAGTACTGGGTGGAGGACAGAGGGTGGGCCAGGGGTCTGTCGTGCGTGGTGATGCGTGGCTGTGGCGCATTCAGCAAGCCGGGGCAGACATGCATCCCAGGGCACCTGGCTGTAGAGGGGACCATGCACTATCCTTAAACAGGTTGTATACCCCCATCCCCTGCAGATCAAAATGTTCGGGCACCAGCCAGTGATGTTGGCTGGCGTGGCGGGAGCCGCTGCCCTGCATGTGACCCTGTGGCAGCGTCAGCGCATGCAGCTCAGAGCGGCTGTGGCAGCAGCAGCAGAGGGTCGGGCTGCAGCAGAAGGACGGGCTTCAGTAGGCCACGTGAGACCTGCTGAGGCTGCAGGGCCGCTTGCCCGACCGCCGCAGGAGGAGGCCAAGGCAGACGTCGAGCAGGACAACGAGGGGGACGCTCAGGATGACAACACCAATGTGGATGAGGAGCAGGGGGAGCAGGTGTTCGTGGGGCCAAGGCGCCAGAGGCGCCCCATGAGGCCATGTGTCTACCGGCGCCGCATGTCCTTCGAGGACCTGCTGGACAGGGCATGCAGGAGGGGACTCAGAATGAGTCGGGAAATGGTCGCACATATGTGCCACCTTATGGCACACCGTGTGGGACTGGCGGAGGACATGCACTCCCGGTGGCCGTCACGGTAACGGTGCCCTTAACTTCTATGCGACAGGGTCGTTCCAGTCACCGAGTGGAGACTTCTCCAGCATCTTCCAGCCATCGGTGCACAGGTGCATCCGTGCAGTGACTGACGCCCTGTACAACATCGCGTACCGCAACATTCAATACCCAGTGGACCATTCTGCCCACCAGAATGCCTGGGCAGCGGGATCCGTTGCCGTGACTGCGATACTTATGGTACAGGGGGCAATCGATGGGGTGAACGTCGCCATGCGGCCTCCAGCGGAGAACAGGGATGTCTTCATGAACAGGAAGGGGTCCTACTCCATGAATATTCAGATGGTGTGTGACCACTGCATGAAAATAATGCAGATCTGCGCACAGTACCCGGGCAGTGTACATGATGCATTTATCATAGCACAATTGTTCATCCCCGCCATGTGCGGGGGTTACCCCCCCCCCCCCCCCCTCCCCCCTCCCCCCCCCCCCCCCCCCCGGCGGGGCTGATTGCTGGGTGCCAAGGGTTACCCGTTACGGTCATGGGCTGATGATGGCTATACGGAGGCCACAGACCGACGTGGAGCCCCGCTATGCAGCAACCAGCGGTGTGATCGAGAGGTGCTTTGGCCTGTTGAAGATGCGCTTCAGGTGCCTGGACCGCTCTGGAGGAGCCCTCCAGTACCATTCGGAGAGGGTCGGCCACATCGTTGTTGTCTGCTGCGTCCTCCACAATATTGCCCAGCAGAGGGGCAATGTGCTGGAGGAGGAGAGGGCGGAGGGGGAGGCCGCGGGAGGGGACGCCTCTCCAGATGAGGAGGATGGGGATGAGGGGGGCAACAAACGTGACATGGGGGCGGGTTATGGATGGGAGGTTGCACGCCACCGGCTTGGTCAGCGCGCATGCGAGGCATTAATAGCCGCACGTTTCACCAACTAGGGGGGTAGGTGCTCTCTGAGCAGGGACATTGGCACCACCGTACCGCCCCACCTCAGCACCCTCACCTCCCACACCACCCGACGACCTTACCTGCCACACCACCACATGCACAGCACCCTCCAACTGTGGTACAACGGGCTGGTCTCACACGATTACCTGTGGAAGCGGGTGTGTTCAATGCCATGAAGGATGATGCCAACCCTCCCTGCGATGAGCTGTGAGCTCCAAATCGTTAGCCAATGTCTGACTCATGGCCACAGCTACACCCTCCACATGGGTGGTTCCTGTATGCGTAATGGACATTCCAATGGACATGTTGGGCAGCTGGCGGAGGGGTGCCGAGTACGGCGGGGGGAATCTTTACACTCACCTAGGTTCACCGTTCCACCGAACTTCGGACACAGTGCCAATCACAACCCCGCAGCCACATAACATAAGACAGAGGCATCTTGCATTGGTGTAACAGTGAATTCAATTGTAACAAGTGCCCTAGCCACTATAACTATACTGTGCCCTGCACCCGTGCCAACTTACTAGGTGTTAAACTTCTTGGCCTTACGGGCCCTACCACAACGTCCAGGTGTTTCGCCAGACGGGACAGCAGGAGTGGAGGCGGACTGCTGAGACTTCGGCCCTGCAACTTGGCTCCCCGTTGGCGTGCTTTTCCTGGGGCAGCCCAGCCTGGATGGACCAGGCTGCTCCGTGGGCGTGCTGGATGGCTTGGTGCCACCTTGTTCTGCCCACTGCCCACCACCAGATGCCCCAGGGATGGGACGGGGGCGGGAGGGTGGGGTCTGAGGATCCGCGGTGTTCCGGGACCTCCCTTGCAGGAGTCACTGGGACGGGCCCCAGAACCTCCTCCTCCCTCGGGGTGCCCGGTGCCCCCCAGGCCTCTCTATGGGATGGGGGTGCGAGCGGAGACAGGCCCCGAGGCACCCCTGACACCTGGCGCTGCCAGTCCTCAAGCCCGCTGCAGTATCGACCAGGGTCTGAATGTTAGCATCAATGGAGCTCCGGTAGTGGGCCATTCCTGTCTGGGAATGCGCCACCTCCCTGTGCTTGTGCGATGCCATCCAGCATCTGGGCGAGGCCGCCAATGCTCTCAGAGATGACCTGTTGAGACTGAGCCATCGCCTGGGCAATGCTGTCGATGCTCTCAGCGATGGTTTGCTGAGACTCAGCCAGACTGCGGAGCGCGGCTGAGATGCCCAGTTGGCTCTGGCACAAGGCTGCCTGTGAGAGGGCAGCCCTGTCCTGGGCCACAGATGACGCGTGCACATGAAGCCTCTCGCCATGCATAACCTGACCCATAACCGAAACCGTTGCACCCATTGCCTTCACCGCGGACGCCACCGGTGCGGTGTCGGCCTAGGTGGCAGCCATGACCAGCACCACTCCCTGCTCCTGGACGCGGATGGACTCCTCCACTTGCGTCTGCAGTTGCTGGAGGCTGGCCGTCGTCCCGTCGTCTAGTCCCTGGGTTTCTAACTGCATCGGGTCTATGGGTGGGACTGGAAAGTCCAGGAACGCGGGAACCGTCTGGGCGGCAGCTGGTTGCTGGGGCTGGCCTGCCCTCCGGTAGTCCAGCCCCTCGGCTGCTCCTAGCTCCACCTGCTGTACCGGTATGGCTGTGTGGTGCGCACCAGTCTGTGTCCCAGAAGCCTCATCACTAAAGTGCCCAACCGAGATGCGAGTCTCTGCGATGGTGGGGGAGAGTGGGTGAATGCAGTGACACCAAGTCTGGGTCGTCATCGGTCCAAGAGTCTGGTGGTTTCTGTGTCGAGAACTGGGCCAGTGTTCTTTCTTTCGCTCCCATCTGATGGGCACTGTCCGTCATCTGTGTGTCAGTGTCCTGGCTTGACGTCCTCTGTGCGTCACTGTCCTGACTGTCGTGCGCGTCCGTGTCCATCGTCCCCATTTCGGGGCTGTCGCTGTCCTGGGTGTCAATCCTCTGTTCATCACTGTCCTGGGTCTCAGTCCTCTGTGCGTCCGACTGTTGTGTCACAGTGACGGAGGAAGGCCTTTGGGCAGCACGGTAGCATAGTGGGTAGCACAATTGCTTCACAGCTCCAGGGTCCCAGGTTCGATTCCCGGCTTCGGTCACTGTCTGTGTGGAGTCTGCACGTTCTCCCCGTGTGTGCATGAGTTTTCTCCGGGTGCTCCGGTTTCCTCCCACAGTCCAAAGATGTGCAGGTTATGTGGATTGGCCATGATAAATTGCCCTTAGCGTCCAAAATTGCCCTTGGTGTTGGGTGGGGTTACTGGGTTGTGGGGATAGGGTGTAGGTGTGGGCTTGGGTAGGGTGCTCTTTCAAAACAGAGCCGGAGCAGACTCGATGGGCCAAATGGCCGCCTTCAGCACTGTAAATTCTATGAAATTGTTGCCGTCTGCCCTCCCCTCCCTGGCGTCCGTCCCCGAGGGCATCTGGACCTGGCACTTGTGGGGTCTGAGCAGCGCCAGACGGTCCGGGACGATCGGCGGCAGGTCCTGCAACACACAATGCAGCATGTATCTTTACACATGCGGACTGGGGTAAGTAAGTGTAGTGGGGGGTAATGGGGTGAGGGTGTGTGTGGGGGGGGGATTGGGGTGAGGGTGTGTGCTAGGGGGCGGGAGTGTAGGCAGGTAGGGGACTCTCACTTGCTGGTGCGCCTCCGATCTGGCAAGGGGCAACCTCCTGGTCCCTGCCTCCACCAGTGCCCTCTGCTCGTGTACTGTGAGGGGGTTCAGTACAGGTGAACCTGCTCCAGTTCTCGCATGCTCCCTGTGGTTGTGGGCAGTCTCCTCCTAGGGGGGCAGCAAAGCATCAGAGGTAGTCGGTACACAGCATCCCGCGCAGGTGTCGCCTATATGATGGCATGGGAGCACTGGGCACCCGGCCACGGCGGCTCTCAGAGGTGTGCAGCCCATGAGGGTCAAGTGTGGGGTTTGGCAACACTCCTTGGGGCAGCACGGCGGAGGGGGCGTCCACCCCGCCGGTCTCGTGAGTTTGCGGCGCTTGCGAACATTTTAAGCAACGCAGCGCTGCGTCATCAGGGCGTCGTGTGAATAACGCCGGTCTGGCGCCACGCCCCCCCCCCCCCCCCCCCGCGCTTCTCGACGCGCCCGTGCTGGCCTCTTTTGCGGGCCAGAATAAGTCGTCGGATCGGGCCCCTGACGCCGTCGTAAAACGCGATGGCGTTTCCGACAGCGCGGGGACTCTGCCGCGAGAGGGAGAATCCCGCCCATGGAGACTCTGAACCAGGAAGTATCAATTAAAATACTGAATTCATAGTAAGCTCACATAGAGAATGTGAATTAGAGAAGAAAGATTGGATTCCGAGTGATGAAAATTAGAAAAACATTTAAATTTAAAAATATTAGATTTCCAGCAATAATTAGATTCTAAAGGAATGAGAATACATGCATCATAGAGCATGAAAACAGGCTCTTCGGCCCAACTTTTCCATGCCACCCAGTTTTTACCACTAAACTAGCCCCAATTGCCCACATTTGGCCCATATCCCTCTATATCCAGCTTTCCCATATAACTCTCCAAATGTTTTTTAAAAGACAAAATTGTACCCGCCTTTACTACTGCTTCTGGCAGCTCGTTCCAGACACTCACCACCCTGTGTGTGACAATATTGGCCCACTGAACCCTTTTGTATCTCTCAGCTTGAACCTAAGCCCTCTTGTTTTAGACTCCCCTACCTTTGGGAAAAGATGTTGACTATCTACCTTATCTCATTCTTTTATAGATCTCTGTAAGATCACCCCTAAGTTTCATAGAATTTACAGTGCAGAAGGAGGCCATTCAGCCCATCGAGTCTACACCGGCTCTTGGAAAGAGCACCCTACCCAAGCCCATACCTCCACCCTATCCCCATAACCCAGTAACCCCACCTAACACTAAGGGCAATTTGGACCCTAAGCGCAATTTAGCCTTGCCAATCCACCTAACCTGCACATCTTTGGACTGTGGGAGGAAACCGGAGCACCCGGAGGAAACCCACGCACACACGGGGAGAACGTGCAGACTCCACACAGACAGTGACCCAAGCCGGGAATCGAACCTGGGACCCTGGAGCTGTGAAGCATTTGTGCTAACCACTAAGCTACCGTGCTGCCCACGTGCAAGTTCCTATGCCCCAGGGAAAACCAGTCTATCCAACCCGTCCTTATAACTCAAACCATCAAGTCCTGGTAGCATCCGAGAAAATCTTTTCCGCACTCTTTCTACTTCAATAATATCCTTTCTATAATAGGGTTACCAGAAGTGAAACACTGTTTCTGGTGTGATTCCCAGTATCGTTCTGTGATGAACTGCTCACAGCAAAGGAACCGTGTTTTTTGAAGTAACCCATGAAACGGATTTATCGGAGACTGAAATTCGTGGCTGCCATGATGGAATTGTATTGGTCACTGAGAGTTTGAATCCAGTAATGAGCATTTTGATGATCGATTCCTTCAACTGTGCAGTTTTGGGCAGTGGTTGTACTTCTACAGTGTGTGGTGTGGTCTGGCTTAACTACTATAAGGGGTCTCTAACGGAGACAGACCGGTGGAAGGTCAAGGAGTATAAAAGCAACACCTGCTTCAGATTCAGGGATGACAACACATTAACATCCTTCAAGTGGGTGGTACTCCCTTGAAAGATTGCAGGGATCAATTTGTTGATCAGTACTAATGTGGTTTCTAGCGAGGTACCGCTATTGTTAAGTCAATCTGTAATGAAAAAGGCTTAGATGGCACTACACACGAGGAATGATTTCAGTGCCAGAAGGGTTTCCTAGCAGTAATTAAAACTTGTCACACCGTTAAAAAATAATTCACACCTGAATGTACCAGCCTGAAAGGTTTCTGATGTACTTTGTGGGTAATTAGCAAACCACAGTTTCACACCCCTACAGTAGACACAAAATTAAAATCCCTGTATCATAGGAACAGGAGTAGGCCATTCAGCCCCTCGGGCTTCAATTGGATCATGGCTGATCTGTGGCCTAACTCCATATACCTGCCTTTGGCGTATATCTTTCCTTAACAAAAATCTATCTTTTTCAGATTTTAACTTAACAACTGTTCTAGCTTCAACTGCTGTTTATGGAAGAAGTTCCAAACCTCCACCGCCCTTTAGTGAAGTGCTTCCTGACTTCTCTCCTAAACGGTCTAACCTTAATTTTTAGACTATGCTCCCTAGTTTTAGAATCTCCAATCAGTGGAAATAGTTTATCTTGATCTTGTCTTTCCTGTTAATGTCTGAAGTACTTTGATCAGATCACCCCTTAACCTTCCAAATTCTAGCAAAAACAGGCCTACTTAGTGTAGTTTCTCCAAATTCACACCCTCTGGCTGAAGAAATTTCTTCTCATCTCAGTTTTAAAGGATCGTTCCTTTAGTCTGAGATTGTGCCCTCTGGTTCTAGTTTTTCTTACTGGTGGAAACATCCTCCACGTCCACACGATCCAGGCCTCGCAGTATCCTGTAAGTTTTAATAAGACCCCACCCCCCATCTTCCTAAATTCCATGAGTACAGACCCAGAGTCCTCAACCGTTCCTCATATGACAAGCTCTTAATTCCAGGGATCATTCTTGTGAATCTCCTCTGGACTAAGAGGGGTCTAACCAGGGTTTTGTGTAGCTACAGCACAATTTCTCCTAATTTCAGTCCTATAAAGGTTTACCTCATACCCTTAGACTGTGACCCCTGGTTCTGGACACTCCCACCATCAGGAACATCCTTCCTGCATCAGTCCTGTTAGGGCAGCAGGGTAGCATGGTGGTTAGCATAAATGCTTCACAGCTCCAGGGTCCCAGGTTCGATTCCCGGCTGGGTCACTGTCTGTGTGGAGTCTGCACGTCCTCCCCCTGTGTGCGTGGGTTTCCTCCGGGTGCTCCGGTTTCCTCCCACAGTCCAAAGATGTGCGGGTTAGGTGGATTGGCCATGCTAAATTGCCCGTAGTGTCCTAATAAAAGTAAGGTTAAGGGGGGGGGTTGTTGGGTTACGGGTATAGGGTGGATACGTGGGTTGAGTAGGGTGATCATGGCTCGGCACAACATTGAGGGCCGAAGGGCCTGTTCTGTGCTGTACTGTTCTATGTTCTATGTTCTAATTTGATAGGTCTCTATGTAATTCCACCCCCCTCTCCCCCCCCCCCCCCCCCCCATTCACCTGAAGACCAGCAATATAATCCTTACCGACTCAATCTCTCCTATGTCAGCCCCGTGTATGGTAAACCTTCTCTGCATTCCCTCTATAGCAAGAACATCCTTCCTCGTGTGGTATCACCAAGGCCTTGTATAATTGCAGTAAGACATCCCTGCTCCTTCACTTTTGAGTCCTCCAGCTATGAAGGCCAACATACCATTTGCCTTCTTCACTGCCTGCAGCACCTGCATGCTTACCTTCAGCAACTGATGTACAAGGCCACACAGGTCTCATTGCACATTCCCCTCTCTCAATCTATAACTATTTGCATGTTTTTCATGTATGGAACAATCTGCCTGGACTGTACGCAGAACAATACTTTTCACGGTACCTCAGTAAACATGACAATAAATCTAAATCAAAACAAATCATTCACATAATAACCTGCCTTCCTGTTTTTTCTACCTAAGTGGATAACCTCTCATTTACTCGCATTATACTGCATCTACCATTCATTTGCCCACCCACTCAGCTTGTCCAAATCACACTGAAGCATCTCTGCATCATATATGTTGTGAATAGCTGGAATCCTCGCACCAATTTCTGCGGTATCCCACGAGTCACTGCCTGCCATTCAGAAAAAGACCAGTTTATTCCTACTCTTTGCATCCTGTCTGCCAACCAGTTTTCTATCCATCCCAATACACTACACCCAATCCCAAACACTTTAATTTTACATGCTAATCTCTTATGTGGGACTTTGTCAAAAGGCTTCTGAAAGTCCAACAAAACGACGTCCACTGGCTCGACCTCTTCAACTCTACCAGATACACCCTCGTAGAATTCCAGGGGATTTATCTAGCATAATTTCCCTTTTGTAAATCCATGCTGACTGTCTGATTCTGACATCGCTTTCCAAGTGCTCTGGTATAAATCTGCATATAATGGACTCTAGAATTTTCCCCACTATTGACATCCGGCTCACTTGTCTATAATTCCTTTTTTACTCTTTACTGCCCTTTTAAATAGTGGGTTACATTAGCTACCTCCAATCTGTAGGAACTTTTCCAGAGTCTAAAGAATCTTGGAAGATGACCACCAATGCATCCACTATTTCTAGGGCCACTTCCTTAAAATACTCTGGGATGTAGAGTATCAGGCCCTGGGGATTTATCGGTCTTCAATCCCATAAATTTCCCCAACATCATTTCTCTACTCATACTGATTTCCTTCAGTTCCTCGCTCACTAATCCCTGCGTTCCCCAACATTTCTGGTATGTTATGTGTGGCCATCTTTCTGAAGACACAGCCAAAGTATCTATTTAGTTGGTCAGTCATTTCTTTGTTTCCCATTATAGTATCCCTGTTTCTGACTGTAAGGGACCTCACATTTGTTTTCATCAATCTTTTTCTCTTCACATACCTATAGAAATGTTTACATGCCCAGAACCGTATTCTCATACTCTGCTTTCCCCTTCTTAATCAATCCCTTGGTCCTCCTTTGCTGAATTCTAAACTGCGCCCAATCTTCAAGTATATTGTCTTTCCTGGTCAATTTGTGTGCTTCTTCCTTGGATCATATACTATTTCTAATCTCCCATGTAAGCTATGGTTTCGCCATCTTTTCCGTTTTATTTTTGCGCCAGACAGGAGTAAACATTTGTTACAGTTCAATTATGCACCCTTTGAATGACTACCATTGCCAATCCACCGTCATCCCTTGAAGTAACATTTCCCAATTGATCTTGGCCAACTCGTACCTCGTACAATTGTAGTCTCCTTTATTAAAATTTAGGATCTTTGTCTCAGAATCAACTACGTCACTCTCCATCTTCATGAAAGATTTTATCATCCCTAAGACACATCGCACAACTAGTTGCTCATTATTCCTTTCATACTACACAAAACATAGTCCAGACGGCCTGTTGTCTAGTTGCTTCCTCAATGTTTTGTTCCAGAAAACCATCCTGTATGCACTCCAGGAATTTCTCCTCTACGGTATTGTATCATAGAATTTACAGTGCAGACTAATTTGATTTGCTCAAACTATATGCAGACTAAAATCACCCATAATTACAGATGTTCCTTTATCGCATGCATCTCTAATTTCCTTTTTAATGCCATTCCCAACATCTACCACTACAGTTTGGGTGTCTATATAACCCACTAATATTTTTTGCCCCTGAAGTGTTTCTCAGCACTATCCATACAGATTCCATATCATCAGAGCTAATGTCTTCGCTACTGTTCACTGTGTGACTAGGTGAAGTCACGTGGGATCAGGGGTGAGGTGGCAAGATGGATACAGAACTGGCTAGGCCATAGAAGGCAGAGAGTAGCAATGGAAGGGTGCTTTTCTGATTGAAGGACTGTGACTAGTGGTGTTCCGCAGGGATCAGTGCTGGGACCTTTACTGTTCGTAGTATAGATAAATGATTTGGAGGAAAATGTAACTGGTCTGATTAGTAAGTTTGCAGACGACACAAAGGTTGGTGGAATTGCGGATAGCAATGAGGACTGTCAGAGGATACAGCAGGATTTAGACGTTTGGAGACTTGGGCAGAGAGATGGCAGATGAAATTTAATCCGGACAAATGTGAGGTAATGCATTTTGGAAGGTCTAATGCAGGTAGGGAATATACAGTGAATGGTAGAACCTTCAAGAGTATTGACAGTCAGAGAGATCTAGGTGTACAGGTCCACAGGTCACTGAAAGGGGCAAGACAGGTGGAGAAGGTAGTCAAGAAGGCATATGGCATGCTTGCTTTCATTGGCCGGGGCATTGAGTACATAAATTGGCAAGTCATGTTGCAGCTGTATACAACCTTAGTTAGGTCACACTTGGATATAGTGTTCAATTCTAGTCGCCACACTACCAGAAGGATGTGGAGGCTTTAGAGAGGGTGCAGAAGAGATTTACCAGGATGTTGCCTGGTATGGAGGGCATTAGCTATGAGGAGAGATTGAATAAACTCAGTTTGTTCTCACTGGAATGACAGAGGTTGAGGGGCGACCTGATAGAGGTCTACAAAATTATGAGGGGCATAGACAGAGTGGGTAGTCAGAGGCTTTTTCCCAGGGTAGAGGAGTCAATAACTAGGGGGCATAGGTTTAAGGGGCAAGGTTTAGAGGAGATGTACGAGGCAAGTTTTTTTACACAGAGGGCAGTGGGTGCCAGGAACTCGCTGCCGGCGAAGGTGGTGAAAGCAGGGAGGATAGTGACGTTTAAGGGGCATCTTGACAAATACATGAATAGGATGGGAATAGAGGGATACCGACCCTGGAAGTGTAGAAGATTTTAGTTTAGGCGGGCAGCATGGTCGGCACAGGCTTGGAGGACCAAAGGACCTGTTCCTGTGCTATACTTTTCTTTGTTCTTTGTTGTGTTAATTTCCTCTTTAACCAGCAATGCAACTCCACCACCTTTTCCTTTTTGCCTGTCCTTCCAAATGGAGCATATCATGGCTTTGGGCTCTTGTGCCTTAATATATGACAGTCCAGGGGCATGGAGGCACAGTAGTTAGCATTGTTTCTTCACAGCACCAGTGTCCCAGGTTCGATTCCCTGCTTGGGTCACTGTGCGGATTTTGCACATTCTTTCCATGTCTCCGAGTTTCCTCCAGGTGCTCCGGTTTCCTCCCATAAGTCCAGAAAGATGTGCTGGTTAGGTGAATTTGGACATTCTGAATTCTCCATGTACCCGAACAGGTGCTGGAATGTGACGATTTGGGGCTTTTCACAGTAACTTCATTGCAGTGTTAATGTAAGCCTACTTGTGACAACAATAAAGATTTTAAAAAGCTTTCACAGCCATACAGTATCACTGGCCAGTTCAGCCATACAGTATCACTGGCCACACAACTGCTTTCAGGAGACATATTTATAAACAAGGTGCCGTGGCTACTCCATACTCTTTTAAATGAGTTGAACATGACATGACCCTTGTTGAGTCGGGTACAGGAGTAACTGATATGAAAGTTGTCAAGAGATAATTAAATTCGAACAGTGACAAATGAAAACTGAAGGCCAGACGAAAATCTGTTCCGTCACGTTTGGGGCGGGGGAAGAGTAATGTCAAAAATAACGAAGACGTTCTCTCAAAAAACTAAATTAAAGGGCTTATATAGCCATTTGGACGTGGCCTGCACTGGTCAACGGCCTTGTTCTTAAATTAATTTACATGCACACGTCTCACATGAAGACATTAACTGATATGCGTGTTGCCCCAAGTTGTGGTCTTTACCTTGCCGCTGCTCGGCGGCTCCTGGATGTAGATGTTGCTCATGGCGGCTGTTTAGAACGCGAGCCCGGTTTAAAACCCGGAACGCGCTCGAGCTACTTCCCGATCCTGAGCACCAAGCTGGGCCTCCCTCACCACACACACAAAAAAAATCTACCTTTAAAACAACCCTGTCTATGAAAACGTGGTTCCCAGACCATCCGAGTACTCGGCTCCAACAGGAACCCTCCCCCTCGAGTCGCCGCGAAATTTTATTTTTTTTAATCTTCGCAACTCATCCGTCGCGCCCGACTAATCGGCTCTGGCTCGCTGCGAAATCGGTCCTGAAAGCAAACGGCGCCAAGTCATTGACGACGCACAGAGGCATCAACTCTAACGGAAAGGCATAAAATGTCGTGTACGATTTTGAAAGGGGTGTTAAAAATCTAATATTTATTTTTATTGGCGACGTTTGATATTTATTATTGCGGTTACCGGGGTGAATAAGTGGGAAATGTGGCTGGAGGGAAGATATTGAACGGTGCACCAGATTGGCAAGCGTACTTGGGAGCTCGCTGGAGTTGGAAACGAATGGAATTGTTCAATGGCTTTTTCAGGTGATTGAATATATATATATATATATATCATATAGAATGATTTGTAACTTCTGCTCCTTTCAGCACGGTAAAGGGAGGGAAGGGCGTGCTGCAACGATGAATCGGTGGTAAGTGTGACTACATCGGAATCTTGTGTTCAGCATTTAAAGGAGCAACACATTATTGATGGACAGGAAGTAGAAACTGCGTTCATGCAGGTTGACTATCGGGAGAAATCTACGGCCCAGTTATCACCCTTCTCACCGCAGCCCCCCCCTCCCCCCCCCATCCCATAGTTGTTCTTCTATGAGGCGGTCAACAGGTATTCAGGCAATCCTATCTGCTTTGGATAGCCTGCAGCAGGCATCTCGAAGTCCTGGAGAAGTGCCACCAACAATGCCTTCGAAAGAATCCGGTTGCAAGAATGATCGTCGAACTAAATCACTCATAAACAGCTCTGCTGGGCAGGACATTGCTTTTTGTACACCAGTCAACAGCTCTACTCAGAACTGAACTCGCTCAGAGCAAGGAACTCCCAGACGGACAACGGTAAGGCTTTGGGGATGTCCTCAACGCATCCCTGACGATACCAAATGTTCTCACCGACTCATGGGAGTTCCTGCTAATGACTGACCAAAATGGACTAAGTTTATTCAGGAGCACACCAAACGCATTGAGAGATTTTGTCAGGAGCCTCCAGTGGCAAAGTTGAGGTGTCAGAGAGTGCAAAAACCTCCAAACAACCATCTACCCCACTCTCCAAGCACCACTTGCCCTTTGTGTGGTAGAGTATGCAGATCATCCTAAATTTATCAGCCATCTCAGAAGGCATCAAACTGGCTTGGAAACACACATCCTTGATCACAAAGGGCTGCTTAAGAGAAGACTTAAGGACTCCCCTCAATAATTGCTCTGAAATACAACAGCACAGATTTACAGACAATACTAAATTGAGGCATATAGTTATTATTGAGGATTACTGCAACATAAACTTTAATCTTGTAGAATGGGAATGAAAATTGCAAATTCATTTTTGGATAGATATGGTGAGTTGGTGCATTTGATAACAGGAATACAGAGGCCAAATATTCTGTAAAGTAAGAATCTAAATGGGATAAGGTTTCAAAAAGTTCTTCATTCTCAAAGGTATTCAGGTGGCGAGAGAGAATCTGAGGGAAATGACAGAACTCCAGAAAAGTATTCAGAATATGCTTCTGCAGTCAATGAGACTCTATATCAAGGACGACCTCCAAAAGGTGAAGAGCCGGCAGGTTATTTGCGGCAGGGGCCTCCAAGATCATTTTCCCATCTAGTGTCCGCTCTTGTGAAGCATGATGCGCAGGTCTTTGTTGTCAAAAACTCATTGTCGAAGTTTGTGAAATGTTGAACCTCTTGTCAATGGTGATTTAAGTTTTGCTATAGCAATGATTAAGGACAGGCTAAGTAACTTGCATGCAGAAAGGGGAGACAGTGGTGTCGTAGTAATGTCACTGGACCTGTAATGCAGAGACACAGGTTGATTCGCTGGGGATATGGGTTCAAATTGCAACATGGCAGCTGGTGGAATTTAAATACAATAAATAAGTAATGTGTTCATTAAACTATCAGCCATTGTCCCCCATACGGGTCGTTAAAGTAATATGGTCGTGATCGTGTGGGATTTCAACTTTCCCAACATTAACTGTGGTGTGAAAGGTTTAGAGGGAACGGAATTCTTACATGCAGCCACAAGAACTGTTTGTTTTCCCGGACTGGCCTCCCCAAACAGGCGCCGGAATGTGGCGATTAGGGGCTTTTCACAGTAACTTCATTGAAGCCTACTTGTGACAATAAGCGATTATTATACTAATATCCTTTTAAGGAAGGAAATCTGCAAGGTGCCTGACGAATAAGGCAGTTGAGTTGAGGGCACAAATTAAAACATGGTGCATGATGTTATTGCTGTCACTGAGACATGGTTGTGAGAGGGACAGGATTGACAGCTCAATATTCCAAGATATAGGATCTTCAGGCGAGACAGAGAAGGAGGTAAAAGAAGAGGCGGTGTCGCAATTTTGATCAGGGAGTCCATTACAGCAGTAAGGAGGGGCAACATCTTAGAAACTCATCAAATGAAGATATATGGGCAGAACTTAAAAACCAAAAAGGAGAAAAGGGACTGCATTGGGACTTAATTTTAGGTAACAAAACCGGACAGGTGGTTGAAGTGTCAGTCATTTTGCAGACGGTGACGATATCTCCCGTTAAATTCAAGATTATTATGGAAAAAGACAAGGATGGGCCTGAAATCCAAGTTCTAAACTGAGAGAAGGTCGAATTTCATAAGAACTGGACTCCGCATCTCAAAAGAATACAACCATAAATAGCCACAGGGGACTATTCAAGTACACGACCTCCCGTTTAGGGTCTCTTCAGCTCCTGCATTATTTCAAATGAAGGCATTATTCAGGAACCACCCAAGGTAGAAGTGTATTTGGCTGTTGTGCTCATTGTGGGGACCACCAATATGGATCACATGGAAAACCTACAGGAGGTCCTCAAATGATTCTTCCATGTTGGTGCCTGCCTGAAAAGAAGCAAATGCGATTTTAGGGCAAAAGCTGTGACATATTTAGGGTATGGGGTGGACATAGACGGCCTGCACACTGGGGAGGAGAAGGTTCAGGCCATAAAAGGGGCCCTGACCCCAAGGAATGCCACGGAAATACAATAATGTTTAGGCCTCGAAAATTACCATGAGTAATTCATTCTGAACTTGGCCACTCTGTTGATACCCCTGCACATCACATGGGCGACATGGTAGCACAGTGGTTAGCACTGTTGCTTCACAGCTCTAGGGTCCCAGGTTAGAATCCCGGCTTGGATCACTTTCTGTGCAGAGTCTGCACATTCTACCCATGTCTGCGTGGGTTTCCTCCGGGTGCTCCAGTTTCCTCCCACAGACCAAAGATGTGCAGGGTAGGTGGATTGACCATGGTAAATTGCCCTTAATATCCAAAAAGGTTAGGCTGGGTTACAGGGATAGGGTGGAGGAGTGGATCTAAGTGGGGAGCGCTTTTAAAGGGCCGATGCAGACTCGATGGGCCGAATGGCCTCCTTCTGCGCTGTAAATTCTATGATTCTAACATGTATGATTTAGCCAGAGTGCACTGAGAGCAGATACTTTTTTAGATAAATCTGTGACAGAATAGTGGGACGGATTGAAGAAGGAAATAGGGAGCGCGCAGGTCCAACATGTTCCAATCATGAAAAAGCGTGGGACCAACAAATCGAGTGAACCCTGAATACCAAGGGATATAACAGCAATGGATAAGGTGAAAAAAGGAGGCTTATGGCAGATATCAAGGGCTCAAAACAAAAGCCCTAGAGGCATGTAGAATGTGCAAGAAGGAAGTTAGAAAGGAAATTAGGAGAGCAGAAGGTACATGAAAGGATATTGGCAGGTAAAATAAAGGAAAATCCTACATTTTATGTTAAGGGTAAAAGGATAGCTTGAGGAAGAGTAGGACCCATTAAGGACGGTTTAAACTAATGTGGCAGGAGGGTGAGAACTGTTGCAGGAAGTCGAAGGGAAGTAAAGGGACAGAAACAAAATGCAGTAAGGGGAAAAGTGAAAGGCAGAGAAACCAAAGTCAAAAAGGGCCACAGAACAGAGAATGTGGATAACTCAATGAATGGGTCCAGTAAAGCTAAGAGAAATAAAACACACGGAGAGTGTACAAAACATGACCGGACAGATGGTTTGAGAAAGCAGGGCAGAGAGCCAGGAAATTCTAGATTAAACTGCATTTATTTCAGTGCAAGAGGCCTGATGGGCAAGGCAGGTAAACTCAGGACATGGATGGGTACGTGAGACTGGGATATTATAGCTATGACTGAAAAATGGCTAAGGGAGGGGCAGGGCTGGCAGCTCAATATTCCAGGATACCGATGCTATAGCAAAGATAGAACAGGAGGTAAGGGAGGAGGGGGAGTTGCGTTTTTGGTTAAGGAGAATATCACGGCAGTACCGAGAGGGGATATAGACGAGGGTTCGCCCACTGAGTCTATATGGGTAGAACTGAAAAATAAGAAGGGAGAGTTCACTTTGATAGGACTGTACTCCAGGCCCCCAAATAGTCAGCGAGAAATTGAGGAGCAAATATGTAAGGAGATTACAGGTGGCTGCAAGAAATGTAGGGTGGTAATAGTTGCAGACTTTAACTTTCCCAACACTGACTGGGACAGCCATAGCGTTAGGGGCTTAGATGGAGAGAAATTTGTTGAGTGTATTCAGGAGGAATTTCTCTTCAGTATGTGGATGGTCCGACTAGAGAAAGAGCAAAACTTGATCTCCTCTTGGGAAATAAGTAAGAGCAGGTGACAGAGGTGTAGTGAGGGATCACTTTGGGACCGTGACCATAATTCCATTAGTTTTAAGATAGCTATGGAGAATGATAGGTCTGGCCCAAAAGTTAAAATTCTAAATTGGGGCAAGACCAATTTTGATGGTATTAGACAGGAACTTTCAAAGTTGATTGGGGCAATATTTTCACACACAGGGTGGTGAGTGTCTGGAACAAGCTGCCAGAGGCAGTAGTAGAGGCGGGTACAATTTTGTCTTTTAAAAGGCATTTCGACAGTTTTAATGGAAAGCTGGGTACAGAGGGTTCTGGGCCAAATGCGGGCCATTAGAACTGGAAGCAGAGGCTGATGGTCGAGGGGTGTTTTTCTGAGTGGAAGCCTGGGCCCAATGGGGTCCCGCAGGTATTAGTGTTGGGGCCCTTGCTGTTTGTGGTTTATCTAAATGATTTAGATATGAATGTAGGAGGGTTGATATGTTCGTGGATTATATGAAAATTGGTGGGGTGATAAATAATGAGGAGGATCGTCTTCGATTATAGGAGGATATAGACCGACTGGTCAGATGGGCTGATCAGTGGCAAATGGAATTCAATCCAGATAAGTGTGAGGGGATGCACTTGGGCATGACAAACAAGGCAAGGGAATACAAGATATATGGCAGGACCCTGGGAAGCACCGAGGATCAGGGATCTTGGAGTGTATGTACACTGGTCCCTTAAGGTAGCCGGGCAGGTGGATACAGTGGCTACGAAGGCATATTGCCTTTATTAGCTGAGGCATAGAGTTTAAGAGCAGGGAGCTTATGCTGGAACTGTATAAAATGTTGTTTAGGCCACAGCTAGAGTACCATGTGTAGTTCTGGAATCCTCATTATAGGAACAATATAATAGCACTTCAAAGGGTACAGAGGAGATTTACCAGGATGTTATTTGGGCTGGAGGGTTTTAACTTGGAAGAGAGATTGGATAGACTGAGGTTGTTTTCCTTGGAGCAGAGGAGACTGAGGGGGGACATAATTGAAATGCATAAAGCTATGAGGGGCATAGATAAAGTAGATAGGAAGAAACCTTTCCCTTGGTGGAAGGATCAATGACCAGGGGTCACAGATTTAAGGTAAGAGGCAGGAGGTTTAGAGGGAATGCAAGGAAAAACTATTTCACCCCAGAGGGTGGTGGGAGTCTGGAACTCACTGCCTGAAAGGGTGGAGGAGGCAGAGACCCTCATAATATTTAAGAAGTATTTAGGTGTGCAATTGTGATACAAAGGTAGACTAGACAATGGTCAGGTGCTGGAAAATGCGATTAGGATATTTGGGTGGTTGTTTTTGACTGGCGCAGATGCAACGGGCTGAAGGGCCTTTTCTCTGCTGTGGACCTCGATGAATCGTGTGAAAAAATTAAAGAAAGTGATTTGCAAATCTGGTGCAGAATGGACATTGAGACTACATTCATTCGTGACCTGAAGATTATGTATATTTATGGTGGCAATCCCAGGCTCCAGAGACACTCTGATCAAAACTTCCATGTTTGTGGACAACATCGCCATTTTCTGCACAGATCCATTATTGGTTGAAAAACTGATATGCACCTGCACTATTTCAAACTGGCCTCGGGAACCAAAGTAAATCATGGACATGATGAACAAATCTCTAGTAAGGGGGGGGGGGGGTAAATACCTAACATCGCCCTTCTGTTGACCACCTTTTGTGTATGGCTGTGCGTAGACCCCCAATACACAAACACCAAGTGTTACTACATACTGAGATTCTACTTATGCCCATTGCTGCAAAGGATTGATCGGGCCATGTTGCTACGGAACTCTCCATTCAATTGGACCATGCTATACCGACTATCCCTCATGGAAAAGTTTATGCCGAAAAACACCTTTGACCACGAGTCCATCAGGTAGTGGTCCATTCGTAACCACCTCAAGACCCTGCGAGAAAGAGCGGTAGTAGATTCCGTCGGGCAGGTCTTTGAACAGACCATCAAAGTTTTTTGGCAAATTGCTTCGTCATCAGAAGTTTCAAACAAGCACCAAAATATGGCTTGGTTTGTTGTGAAAAGAGCCTCATAAAATCCCTCCTGCATGACTGGAGTCTCACCCCGATCCACATGTTGCCCTCAAGGCAGCTAAGGTGGGAGCAAGACTGTTGTGCCTTTGCAAAGCAGATCTGGAAATAGATGCAGGGGTTTTTGTCGAGGTTTATTGCAAGCAGCTCTGTAATTCTGGTTCTGTGCTGTATCGGCTGTTCTCAGGGAAACATACTGAGATAACATCAACTGTTGCTGGAGGGCCATCAACTCGGTGACAGATGTTCTTTGGTGTGCCCAAAACCTATTGGTCTTCGAGTTGTCGATGCAGGAATGTGTGATACGGAGTAACACATTCTAAGGTCCAGGACTACATGTTAAAGGATACACTAAAGTTTTGGAGCAGCTGCCGCATAGTCACAGTAGGAAAAGACAAGTGTGATAAATATCTAATTCACGCTAATATTTTAGAGGCAATGTTTAATTCTGGAAAGATTAAAGTTTAAATGTAGAAAATGGGATCTATTATACTCCAAGTTGGCGTCATGTGGATTTAAGGGGTTAACAGCTAGAAAGGTAAGATTCTATAACAGCAGGTGGGCTTACTTAGCTGGAGAACTGGAAATGCTTGTAAATAAGTGCATTCCAAAGAAATGTTTGGTTTTCGGAATTAAAGCTATATTAGTTTGAATGTATTCACTGAACCCTGAAAGGCTACAATGTCTTGGAGATGACTGGATTTTATGGTTCTCTGGTTTCAATTTATCTGTGTTTGCAGTGTGGTGTGCTCGACTATAGTTTCCCTGTTACTTCACATTTGCCTCCTGTTAATTTTGAATGTTTAGAGTATAAGTCAGATATTACACATTTTTACTTTTCTGACTTTGTAATGTTTATTTTATTTTTTTCAAAACCATGGAATCTTGTGGACAACTGGAATTTCAAACTTTAAACAATGTTACTGGCCCCTAACTGGACCATATCACAAGCTCTTTCTGTTGTAGTACACTGAGGGTCAGAAACTGTAAAACAGCTCAGGCTGTGTGTTTGACGTGGAATGGATACTGTAAATAACAAGCTGCAATTGAAGTTTTTTGAGGTATCTCAGGGTCCCATGTACTGTATTGGAATAAACTGATGCAAAGTTCTATTCTCCATATAACAAAAAGACCTAGAAGTACAAGAGAAAATGCAAAAAAGTGTTTGTGGTTTTCAGAGTTGGATATGCAGCTGAGGAGAAAAAATATTGTACGGCGACAGGGAAAGGTTAATAGAGTGAGACTAACTGACTTGCTTTTGTGGAAAACTGGCATGCACAAAATTGTTAAATGGCTGTCTTCTGTGCTGTAAGCATTCTGTGATTCTATTTACAAGAATGGTACCAGAACTAAGAGTTCACAACAATCAGAAAGGACTGACAGGCCATGTTATTTATTTTCAGTAAAGACAAGACCGAGAGGTGACCTGTTACAGATCTTAAAAGTTTGATAGAGTAGTCCTAAAAAGGATGTTTCCACTTGTGGGGAGTCCATAAGCGGTTAGAATTGTGATAGTTACTAATAAGACCAATAAGCAATATAGGAGAAACCTCTTAACGGAATGGTGAGAATGTTGCATTTGCTAAGTTGAGTAGTTGAGGGAAAAAGCATAGATGCATTTAAGAATAAGCTAGATACGCATATGGGGGAGAAAGGAATAGAAATGTTGATGGGTAGGATGAATTACAGTGGTATGAGTCCTTGTAGGGGCTGGTTTAGCTCACCAGGCTAAATCGCTGGCTTTTAAAGCAGACCAAGCAGGCCAGCAGCACGGTTCGATTCCCATACCAGCCTCCCCGGACAGGCGCCAGAATGTGGCGACTAGGGTCTTTTCACAGTAACTTCATTGAAGCCTACTCGTGACAATAAGCGATTTTCATTTTTCATTTCATTTCATTGGTATAAACACGATGAACCAAATGGCCTGTTTCTCTGCTGCAGCAGAACGCCTAGGACAGCATTTAAACAGCTCAGTAACCTCCACCCGTTACCATGGGAACTCATAATCCACGAGCCGCACTGGGAGATCGATGAGTGATTATCCGTGGTCCTCGTGAGGGTTATCACAACCACCAGCCGTACCTCGCGCCCCCCCCCCCCCCCCCCCCCCCCCCCAACTCCAGTTCCTCCCCCTCACTCCCACAACGATGGGGTCTTCTTTGCACACTGCCTTGAGTCCACTGTCAGGGAACCATATGTACAGGCGTGAAGTGGATGGGGGATTATCACTTCCTAGCCAAATGTTAAAAGGCCACAGATGGAGGCTCTTTATGTTGATATCCAATTGCTGATGAATCACTTCAGTCTCTGTTTGTGAGCCAGTCTTGTCCTCTTGAGGGATGACCTTGGTTTAATGTGGGTTAAGTCCCCTCCCTGGAGCTAGGTTCCAAGAACGTTGAAGGCATTGCCCCACCCAGAGTAGTTTCTGCAGTAGAGGGTTCTTTGCTACTGAAATGGTCCACGTGTTTTTTGTTTCTAAGGTCCTCACCCTGGTTTTGACCTTGTACGACACAGACCAGTCTTTTCCACAACAACGTCTGGGAACCAAGAGGGTCCATCTCAGAAATTACAGAGATTATTGGTATCTCCTGGCCTGCAGGTCCTGTCGGGTATTGTAATTTTTTTTCTGGGCCTCTTGTTTTGACTCCACTTTCCTACCTAGGTTGGAAAACAATAGACTGAGACCGGTCCAAAGGCGTCGCCGCATGAGCAATTTCACTGGCATAGCATGTGGCATGGTCCTCTAATTGAAGGGGAACTAAGCCAGTTTGATGTCGAAAGAGCTGGCTGTTTGTTTCTTTATACTGCTTTTAAATGTTTCGACCAGCTGATTGGCCAGGCCATTCGAAGCTGAGTGGTATAGTGCCTTTCGGATGTGTTTCATCCTGTTGCACTTCGCGAAGACCTGGAATTCTCCACTCTTGAAGGGGGTTCCATTGTCGGACACGAGGACCTCCAACATCCCATGAGAGCAAAATGACTACCAGAGTTTCTCAATGGTGGCGCTGGAAGTCACGGAGGACACCTGATAGCCAAAGCCCATTCTAAATGGATAGACATACACGATTTAAAACATTGACCCAATAAACGGCCTGGCTGTGTGTGTGTGTGTGCGTGCGTGCGTGCGTGTGTGTCTGTGTCTGTGTGTCCCTAGGCAGCCCTTGAAGGATATTTGTCTTTCTGCGCTGGAAAATGGCGCACACCGATGCGACCCCGAAGGGTGGGCGAGTGTATTCATATAACCCCGTATGGGTGTTGATGGTGATGGATTTCCTGGATGCTAAATCAAGCTGCAGCTGGAGGCATGCATCGCCTCTGTCAGTTTGGAAATGTGTGGCGTCCAGCCAGTTTGCATATGTGCAGTATGGGGTACCAGTCAAAGTGGGAGGCTCTGTTGAAAGTTAATTCTGGGAAGAAGCTGTTTTTCAGTCTGTTTGTACTTTTGTATCTCCTGCCCGATGGAAGAGTGAGGAACCCAGGTGGGAGGGGTCTTTCATTATGCTGCCCACTTTCCCAAGGCAGCGAGAGGTGTAGATCGAGTCAATGGATGGGAGGCAGGTTCGTGTGATGGACTGGGCTGTGGTCAGACTCTCTGAAGTTTCTTGCGGTCTTGTGCTGAGCAGTTGCTATACCAGGCTGTGATGCAGCCAGATAGGATGCTGTCTATGGTGCATCTCTAAAAGTTGGTAAGAGTTATGTGGACATGCCGAATTCCCTTAGTTTCCTGAGGAAGTACAGGCGCTGTTGTGCTTTCTTGGTGGTAACGTCGACTTGGGTGGGTGTCCATAAGGTTTTTAAAGTAATGAAAACTTTGTCCATTACTGACAGGACTGGGTGAGCTTGTGGGCAACGGTAAGTGACTGACGCCCTGTGTGTGTTTCTGGGGCAGTGTTCGAAGGAGTACTCTTAAGCTGCCAAGAATAGTGCCCAGTTGGATCCGAGCCAAAACAATGGAGATTTTTGGAGATGTGTACCCCTAGGAACTTGTCGGAACTACTCCGCAAATACTACCAGGTGTATAATACTAAGGCATTTCAGCTGCCTACATTCGACCTTTATCTTGGTGAGCAAGACATAGGGGACTGGGTGCGCTCTGAAATACTTGGGTAGGGCCTCTGGATCTATGTAGACTTTTGTCGAGACCTTCCTGATATACCTCGGGATATATCCCGATGACTTTGTGTCGGACTCAAGTTCACATTTTCTGCCAGTCGAATCAGATTTTCTTGCATCCAGTCTCTGCATAGAAAACTGGGTTCTGGTCCTTGTACAATTATTATAGGGAGTCTGACCTTCTGTTGCCCATGAATGATTAGGGTCATGGTGGTTCATTCGTAGAGGTTCCCCTGTGTATGTGGCCAGCCTGGCCCTGGTGTCTCGCAAGCCCAGGGACGAGATGCCTGCTCGGAGGTGTCTAAAGGTCAGCTCTCCTATAATGGAGACTGCAGCTCCTGTGTCCGCTTCCATTTCCAAGGGGTGGCTGTTGACCTGGAGTTTAATTTTGAATGGAGAAACTTTTTGGGTGGGGATGCAGTTCTGCTACATCAGTTCATCCTGTTCGGGTTTGTGGATTTGTGACTTTACAAGGCCCAGGCCTGAGGTAGCTTTGACCTCCAACCTCAGCGGTACACATACTGACACTTCTGGCAGCGTTTACTTGGCTGTATCCTTCAACCGTAGGCACAGCACTCTTTGCAACTGTTCCCCGAGATCCACCGGGGAAGCTTCCCTAACGTTTCTGGGGTTTCGTCACCATCGACCCGTAAGCTTGCATGCTGTGGCTGAGTGGTGAACAGGTCGTGGTTGGGGTGCAGAGGTGCTTTCTGCGGGGAGCCAGATTTTCCTATGCAGTTGCCTGATGTTAAGCACGCTGTGGTCCATTGAATCTTGAAGTTCCTGGGCCCCTTCCAGCATTTTCCAGGGACATCACTAGTTCAATGGTTGTTTTAAGGCCCAGGGCGGGTTCTATAAGTTGTTTTCTCTGTTGCAATGTTGTTTATCCCGCATACCTGTCGGTCCCATAGCAGCTGCAACAGGGATGACCCATATTTTGTGTCCACATTCAGTGTTCCGCCAGTTTCCTGAGCCTGGTCAGGAATTCTGTTACAGACTATCCAGGGATTCTTCCGGCTGTATTGCACATGTAGCACAAGAGAAATACTGATGGTTTTGGGCCATAGTGGTTTGCTACTAATTTTACAAGTTAATTCAAAACATTTGAGCCTGGGACTGCCGGGTAAGTCAAACACATGCCGAACAGGAGGGCAGCAGGGTGACGCAATGCTTAGCACTGCTGCCTCACGGCGCTGAGGTCCCAGCTTCGATCCCGACTCTGAGCCACAGTCCGTATGGAGTTTGCACATTCTCCCCGTGTTTGTTTGGGTTTCGTCCCCACAACCCAAAGGTGTGCAGGGTAGGTGGATTGGCCATGCTAAATTGCCCCTTAATTGGAAAAAAATTAATTGGGTACTTTAAATTTATTTTTTAAGAAACTCATGCTAAACGCGGGGCTCCACAAGTGGTCAAAAGGGTTTCCTTTTGTCAGTCGTCAAAATAAATAACGCATTCTTTTGGCATATTGGGGCCGATCCTCCACGCCTGCATCATACAGCTCGAGTTTCCCGAACAGTGACATTCCGGGTTCTCTTCCTACGTTTCCTTACTGGAGTTGATTTTTTTTTAAGCAGGGCTGTACAGAATCCTGTTCTTGCTCCTTGTCGCCAGTGTAGTAATCCAGGAGACACCAAAGATGAAGATTTAAATAGATTTATGCTAAATTCAAAAGTAAAGCCACACCCGCAGCGCACAACGGACGTGCCCCAGCCCGGTACTAACAGGACACCCGGTCCAGGTCTGGGACAGTGTTTAAAGGGCTTGGTAACGGGTCCCTGCTGGGCGGACTTCGCCCTCTACCATGGGAGCTCGTACTCCACGAGCCCCACACGGAGATCAGTGGTCCTCATGAGGGTTACCACACTATGTAAACTAACAAAGGTCACACAAGGTTCATCTAGTGTCACCAACCCAAATTTGGCTCCGTATGAAATACGAAATGTATGCCTTTCCTTAAGGAAGAGCAACTAACTTTTAGACATTAAAATTTAATTAACTCGAGAAACAAAATTCATATCATCTAGAGAAAGAACTTCCATTCTGTTCTGTCTTTCCTGATTATTGTACTCCTGCAGTTCCATAAATGTACATCCTCATGTAAAAGTGTCTGGAAACCAGTTTTTAGTTTGATTTTGACCATGCTGCAGTGAAATACTTTATGCATTATTTTTACATGATATCATTGCTACAGGAAAAAATGACTCCGATTTTATATGACGCTAAATGGTAATACTGAAAACTCAATGCACAATGTAACAAATTATGTTCCAGAAAGATTGCGATAAATCAGTTCTAATTTTAAAGTATTTCATTTCAGGCCCAAATAAAGACAGTATCCGAGCAGGATGCAAGAAATGTGGATATCGTAAGTAGCAAACCAATAGCTATCATTATTGACAAAGAGAGGACTCTGAGCGAGAAGTTCCTCTGACCGGCAGTAATACAATTATAATCCAGTGTTTCGCTGTCCCTGGGTTAATCTGATATTTTCCTTCACTTGTATTATAATTGTTATTTTTCTGAAGGAACAAAACATTTTCTCCTGATAGTTGCAATTACAAGCAAAAGTTTACTATTTATGAAAAACAATTTGCATTCTAGTTCTCTGCAATTTTAAATGTATGTAGATTTTCCAGAGTTTAGCTTTTGTCTCAATCCACCTTATTGAGTTTTATATTTCCACAAACATCAAATTTGAAACATTACCATTAATAACACTGCTGAACCAGACAGTCTAAGATAAACATTGAATGGTGACTGTTTTAGTATTTAAATGTTCCATAGAGATCATTTCTACATCATGAATATTTGGCGTAACTTTTACTGCGGGAGATCTGTGACTATCGGAAGAAGGTGTCAAAATCCACCCGCTGATCAATATGTAGAAAAACTTGTCAGGATGATATAGTAAAGCACGTCATCAATGAGGATATTGACTTTGTTGATGTGGCTGGTGACACTCAGCTCTGCAAATAGTGGGAAGACTGAAGCCATTATTTTCTGTGGAGGTTGGTGAAATGAGTAGACAGTTGGTAGATGAAGTTCGCAGAGAAATGTGAAGCAATTTGTTTTGGTTAGAAGGACTTGGAGAGTCAATATAAAATAAACAGTACAACTCTGGGGAGGGGTGGAAGAGAAAAGGGGCCTGAGTAAATGAGTGCATAGGTCATTGAAGGTGGCAGTACAGGTTGAGGATGTGGTTAATATAAACATATAGTATCTTAGGCTTTATTGATAGGGACGTAAAGTACAAGAGCAAGATTATGTTGAATGTATATGTTGGGATAGAACTGGGATATTGTGTTTCTGGCACTGCACTTCATGGAACATTAGAGAGGATGCAGAAAAGAGTCACTGTTTCCAGGGATGAGGAACTTCCATTTTTTTCCTATTCATTCATGGGATGTGTTGCACGTTAGCTGAGCCAGCATTTCTTGCTCATCCCTGATTACCCTTGAACTAAGTGGCTTTTTAAGCCATTTCAGAGGGCTTTTCTGATTCAACCATATCGTGTGGCTCTGGCTGGCAGATTTGCTTCCCTATAGGGCACTAATAAACTAAATAATTTTTTTTACAGCGATAAACAATGGTTATTAGAATTTCAATTCTAGAATATTTTTATTGAACTCAAATTTCATTAGGATTTGAACCTGGATCCCCGAGCATTATCCTGAGGGATCTATAGATTACTAGTCTAGTGACAATACAACTATGCCACCACTGCCTTCTAAGATAGATTGGAGAAGTTTGGGATGTTTTCCTTGTAGAAGAAAGGGCTGGTGGGAGATTTGATAGAAGCATTCAAAAGGGAATTCGACTATTATCTGAAAAGGCAGAATGTGCAGGGTTATGCGGAGAAAGCAGGAGAATCACACTTAATTGCTCTTTCAGTGAACCAGTGCTGATACAATGGACGAATTGGCCTCCTTCTGCACTGTATCAATTATGTGATTCCATCCCTCTCCCTGGCAGCAGTCTGAGATTAAGCTAGTCTGTTCACAATATTAGGTGTGACATTTGATATCAAGATGAGCTTCTGACCTCATGTTCATGTTGTCACTAAGACTACCTATTTCCACCACCCTGTCTCAGTTCATCTGCTGCTGAAACCCTCATTTGTGCCTTTGTTACCTCTAGGCTCGACTATTGTAAACATTCCTGGCTGGCCTCCCACATTGCACTGTCCGTAAACTTGAGGTCATCCAAAACTCAACTGCCCGTGTCTTAACTCGCAGTAAGTCCCATTACCCTACCTTCTTGTGCTCGCTGATCTACATTGGCTCCCGGCCAAGCAAAGCCTTAATGTTAAAATGACAAGAAGAGAAGATTAAGATGCACACACAGATGCATAAATACAAGTACCCACTATGACACATCAGCAATATAGGTGTCCAGCAACCAAGATTGTTCAAAAAATGCAGAATATCCAGTTCAGTGGACGGAGGTGAAAACGGTTTGTTGTGGAGGGATGGTTATGAAACCTGAGGCACCAAATTGATTCACGTTGGGATCCTTAGAATGATGCCATAGCCAAAACTCTGCATCAATTCAAAGAAGTTGAATGCCACGGGCAATGCATTTGACGTTTTTTTTGAAAAGGTTATGATTGTGGTTTAAACTATCCTTGTAGAATTATTTTATTAAATAAAACATTGATTTTTAATTTGAATTACTGGTGTTTTCTTTTCCACATTTCAAATTCACAATCACCTACACCAACACTTGCAGTTCACATTTTATACTTGGTATAAGTCGAACCCTGTCTTTGGAAGCATTTTTCAAAGTTTTTAGGTTGACTTATAATAATCTGCGATTTACAGTAAATAAATCTGGATTTAAAAAATATAAGCTAGTGTCATTAATGGTGACCATAAAATGGCCAGATTGTTGTAAAAACTCACTTGGTTCACTGATGTCCAACAGGGAAGGAAAAAAAACTGTCCTTACCTAGTTTATAATTGCCCAGCAAACCATTCATTGAGATCAAAGTGCTATAAAAATGTTACTTTAATGTTGCGTGATATGCTTGTATTGTAAACTCAAATTCTTCCAAAGACCAATATTCAATGGGATATTTTGCATCCACCTGTACAGGCAATGGATTCTTGTTTTAATAATTATTTTGAAAGATGCCCCTCTGAAAATAGGGAAGTTGTTCTGTGCAGTACTGCAGCGAAGTGTCAGCCTAGAATATGTGCTCAAATCCTTGAGTAGAACTTGAACCCACTACCACTGAGCCAAAGTTAATATTTGGTAAGCTTGGACTTGTTAATTGTGATCAACATGTTACAGTTTTATTTAAATGGACTGATTTTTGGGACCACGTGATGTGAGCACGGAAGCAGCGTTTTTCGTGAGCTTTGGCTCTGCTTCTCTTTCCATCTTTATTTTTATCCACGTGCACATCCATTTATGATTTTTTTTCGGTTTGTATGGCTTTTACAATAACCGAGATTAATTGGTCAATGTTTCAACACTTTTGAGTCGAGACAACATGCTTTAATCCTTGTTGTTTGTGGCAGCTGGAGTGAGTTGGGGTGGTGGTCTTTGGTGGTGGTTTCCCGCCCTGACAATACGGTGCACACCAACGGATAGCTGTCAGCGATGAAGGTGATCCAGCTGATAGTCTTGGCTCTGCGATAAAGGGCATCAAAGCCAAATTTCAAGAGTTGTGAAGTGTCTTTTTGTGGAGGCGATGGCAATGCATGAGAAGATTTTGTTTGCAGAGAGAGCACTGTCCCTGTTGGAAGCCCGCCTCCGCATGGTTGAGTTCCTGTTGCATGGCCTGTCGCCCATCCTGAAGAATTCGCGGGAGGACAAAGGGAAGCCGGTGAGGAGCCTAGTCACCTGTGTCTTCAATGAGGAGCCCATTGTGTACATTGCAACGTGTTTCCAACTGGATTTGTAAACTGCTGTCATGTCTTGGGGGTCTTGATCTGGAAGATGGACAGCTTGGATTCGATGGAGCACATTTAATCCTGTCTTTGAGGACTGGCATTGTGTTGGAGTCAAGAGGGGTTGGGATTGCCTGAGCCAGCCGGTTGTTTTCTGCCCCACCCTCGACCCTGATTGGAGCTGAGGTCGTTGACCATCTGGCTCGGTCGAGTTGGCATGTTGGAACTGTTCTGTTCGTTGAAATCCTTGAATGATCCTTAAGAGTGCTCTCCATTTCAGATCCTCCTTTTATCCCGGATGTCTACTTTCTTGGAGAGTGGTCTTTATCCTGATAACCACATCGTTTCTTACATATTATCCTGGACTTTATTCACTAATAATCATATGGATGTCTATTAATGTTGTCAATTCATTTGTTTGCAGGGAAGTCAATGTCCTGGGTCTGATGTCCTGCACCATTGTTATCCTGATTTAATAAGGTTTTATCATGCTTGCTGAACATTAAGTTCAGGATTTGAACGCAATTTCCTTATCCTTGGCGGGAGGATGAGTGGAGCTGGAGAGGGTGGGGTGTGTGGATGGTAAGGTTAGATTTGTCCTTGCTATGTTCGAGGAAGGTCCCCCATACAGAGGCTTTTTTTATTTTCGGCTGTACTTTTTTCTTCAAGCCCAGGCAGACCATGTATCACCTTGTTGAGAACTGGGGTTTGTTGGAATCCCTTTAGCAGGGAGTCTGTCGTTCCTCCTAATGTGGGTCTCCCTCTGTGTGTTTTACTGCTGACAGAGCTCTTGTGAATGAGGCTGCTCTGAATATCCTTTTATCTGGTGGTGGGTGGTGCGGCCCAAGAGGGTTTCCTTTTTCTTCTACTGTTGGGGCATGGGGTGTTGGTCTCGGCCAGTGTTTTTCAAAATGTTTTGCCGGGGACCCATTTTGAATAACCGACTGACCATAGTGGCCCATGCCTGCCAACCTTCGCGACCCATGCCTCCCGAACTTGCGACCAGTTTTGCTTACCTTTAATGTGAGTTGAGCCTGCTTTGGCCTCAAGATCTCGCTTGCTTTGTCATTCAATGTTTCATTTCTGTTAAGAACTTCAGCTGATGATTTAAGTTCTCACTACATCCTTTGAAAAAAAATGTTTGTCCTTGAACTCGCCATTCTTAAATGCCTTTGAAATGTTGAGGGTTTTACTCTTTCATTTGCCAGTACTTCCCTACATAATACACATGGGCTTTGCATCCTTATTTGTATTTGCATAATTAATAAAGTCATACCTCAAGATATCATCTTTATAATGCTTTGTTCCCGATTTCAACTTCTTCTTAATGGGTTGCACATCAGAGGCCCTGAAGCTCACACCAGCACTGTTTTGTCGTGCTGTGGACTCTCCTGGGAAGCTCTTTCCAGCAAATTAAACTGAGAGATTCTGGCTTGTTTATGTCGCTGGCCTCTCTTCCTTATTACAAAATGATCCATCTTCAGTTCTTCGCACAGTGCTGTTGCTTGCTTGCTGGCAGCTACAAAATGGAGGAATCTCTCCTCCCTGATTTCACACCTAGAGCACATGATGTCAGTGTGCGGGTCATGTGATCTGCTCTCTACAGCTGCTTATGGTGGGAAGACTCCATCGATTTTAAAAACAAAAAATCTGGTCCTGGAACAGCGTACTGATATCAGGAGGAGCCCGCCTGCCCTGCTGGGCTCTGGGCCTGTGAACTGCCAGACCCAGTGGAGGGGGCATGCAGCCTCAGGGCGGCCGGCTTCTTGAACGCCCGGCCGGCATTTTTAAAAGCCAATCACGGCTGTTGGACAATTCCTGCGATTGCTCTGCGACCCTCGATATCAAGGGAATCCTTGAAGTCAATTTTCTGATCTTTTTTCCTGTGGTGGTGTTAGGCTAGGCCAAGCTCGGCATCACGGTTAGTATCCTGATTATCCTTGGATGGGGGTTCCTCCCTTGGGGGTGCAGTGGGGAAGTTCGGTGTGGGTAGGCCCAAATCCAGAGAGGTGAAGGTTGGGGAAGGGTCCGAAGGTTGTGTCCAGTAATTATCCTTATTAGTCTGGGGAGTGAGATGGGTTGCAGTCGGCAGTTTAATGGCCAGTCCTCCTCCGTAGTAATATCTTAGAAGGTGGTGTTTGGATCCGAGGGGTTAGTTCTGACAGTTCTTATTATTCTTCCTCACTTTTCCTCTGACTTGGAGAGTTTGGGGAGGCATTACTTCTACTTCTCTCTTTGTATTGGTGCCTGTAAGGACTGGCCGTGGTGATGTTGGATACTGAGCCTTGGTGACATGGACATTCAGTTGCGGATCTATGTTTGCCTTTGGGTGGCATAATCCTTTTGGCGGTTCTGGTGCTTGTTGTTCGGTGATCTGTTTTGTCCTTTGATCTGGAGGTGGATGAGGGGATTGGGGAAGTATGGATTCTTGCTTGTGGCTCCTGTGCTTGCTATTTTTTTATTTCCTTTGTGGGAGACCCTAGGCGGAGTATTAAGGTTGTGTTGTGCTGGGTCCTCTCTTTGCCTTTGTTATTGTCGTGTTGCCATCTTGATGTTGAAGGATAGCTGCCTGTTCCCGACTGGATCTGGAGAAGAGTTTAAACTGTGCTGTAAGAGTTAATCAATTCCCCTTAGCACTGGTGTTCTCGAGGTATTCTTTTTCTTTCATTTTGGTTTGTAGCTATGGATGAGATGTAGGTCTATAATGTTGCCTGTGTCCTATTTGTGTGCAGATGGTTCATTTATCCATGGAATCAACATGTTGGGAATCCTGTCCCTGAGTCATCGGTCTTATTCGTTCCCAAATATGTAATGATTATTGGTTTGTGCTGTACCTGTTGTACATTAGCACCTATAGCTATCTTTCTGCTTTTGTTTGTTTGATTATTTGCACTTTTTGCCTTTTTTTTTAAAGTGACCAAATTTTCTTTAATTCAATCTCGGGATGTCCATCCCTGAGAAGGTGTTGAAGTGCCAGCTACTTGAACACAGTGCCATTGGGTAGGTGGTTCCAAGACTTTGACGTAGCGATTATGATGGAATGGGGATAAATGTCCAAGGTAGGGTAATGTCTTGGAAGTGATGGTGTTGCCATGTATCTCCTGCCTTGTCCTAATAAGTGTGGATAATGTTGATTTTGGGAGCTGATACTGAAGAACCTTTTGAATTGCGACACTGCACCCTAAAGATATTGTACACTATGTTTTTGGTATATCGGTGATGGATAGCGTGGATGTTAAGGCAAGTAAATCAATCCAGACAAGTGGAGAGTATTGCATTATTTCCCTGACTTGTGCCTTTTTAGATGGTGGAGGTAATTTGGAGAATCAAGAAGTGAGCCACATGGTGCAATATAATTGGCCTCTGATCTGCTTTAATAACCATGGCATTTATGTAACTAGTAGTTTCTGTCAGTGGCGACTCCAGAATATTGATGGGAGGTTTGGCGGTAGTAGTATCAAAGGTCAGGCTTGCTCTTCTTGGAGCTGGTCTTGGCAATAATCTTGCACAAATATTACTTTCCACATAGTTACCCTCCCCTGAATATTATTCAAGTTTTGCTGCATGTGGGAATGACTCCTTCATTGTCTGATGAATTGTGAATGGAATGGGAGTGGTTAGTGGACCCCAATTTGGTTGTGATAAAGATTTGTTATGATTCCAGCTGGCCATCTGACCTTTGAATGTCGAAATTTTGTCCGCGTGGACCCACAAAAAGATATTGTTCTAGATGTCAGTAGTACCAGCAGTGAGGACACCGAGGAGGAAGAGGAGCTTCAGCAGCTGCAAGACATTATTAGCAAAAAAGGTATGATATTTCACTTCATAATGTTAGTAAATAATCTGATTGGTAGTTGGCCTGTGTTTTTTTTTATTATCTCAGTAGGGCTGATACTTATTGCTCTGGTTGCCCTGGTGATAGTTTAATATAACTGAGTGGCATGCTCAGTCATTTCTGTTAAGAGGCTGTTAAGAGTCAATCATGCTAGTGTGGGGCTAGAGTCGCATATAGGCCAGAAAAGTCATCCTGATATCATGCATCTTTAGTTAGTAAGGAATGCAGAGGTGGACATAGTGGTAGTTCTAGCCACAACTGTTCAATCCTGCTTGGATATGGAAGAGGTGCCAGAAAACTGAAAGGTTGCAATTATGGCAGCTAACCACCATCTTCAAAGGCAACTAGGGATGACCAGCAAATGCTGCCCTTGCCTACAACACTCACATGCCACAGAAGAATAAAATGAAATTGCAGCTTGTTCAGAAAGGGGAGTGGGACAGGCTGGTTAGCAGACATGAGTGGTAAGGAAGCATTTAGAGACAATAATCCAAGCCCAAACTAATTTTTCTTTGCAAAACATGGGTTACAAAATGCAAGCTAGCAGGGTTTATTAAAGCTAAACAGTTTTTTAAAAACTTATACAGCACTTTTTGTGACCACCGGGTACCTCAAAGTGCTTTACAGCTAATGAAATACTTTTTGAAGTTTTGTAATGGTGAAAACGTGGCAGCTAATCTGTCCTTCGCAAACTCCAATGATAGCAATGCAATAATAACCAGATAATATGTTTTTTGTGATACTAATTGAATCCTAAGTATTGGCTAGGACACCAGGAATTCCCTTTTTAAAAATATTTTTATTCAACTATTTTCATTTTAAACATAATACAATGACAAAACAACACAACCAACCGCGTAACAGACCCCCCCCCCCCCCCCAGAACAAACCGTGACCAGCACTTTGAAATACAAAATAAACAGCTGCCACCTTCAGCAAAATCCCTCAGTTGCTCTCCTCCCAGAGTGTACTTGACTTTCTCAAGGTATAGGAACTCTCATTAGATCACCCAGCCACACTGAAGCACTGGGTGGAGAAGTTGACCTCCACCCTATCAGCATTTCCCTCTGGGCAATCAGTGAGGCGAAGGCCAAGACATTGCCCCAACGCTCATCTGCAGCCTCGGCGAGTCTGACATCCCAAACATGGCAACCAGGGGAGAGTTTTCAATTTTCAGAATCGCCGACATGGTGCTGAATAAGGAGACCCAAAAAACCCACAAGCTTGGGACACGATCAGAACATATACACAAGATTGGCAGGACCCCCTGCACAGTGCTGATAATTGTCCTCCACACCTGCAAAGAACCGACTCATCCTGGACCTAGTCGGGTGAGCCCTATATACCACTTTATGTTGTATAAATCTGAAGAGGAACGTTTTCAGAGACTATGTATTGGACTAGCTTTCGCCTGGAGGACTTTCCCTTTGATTACAGCTCAGTCAACTCAAAGATTCACAGACTGCAACTCTGGTAAGAAGACTATCCTTATTTTCAAGCTTGATCAACATACAAGAGGTTTGAGGCAGTCCAAAATCTCTCTGAATTTACAGGGTTTTTGGTGCAGTAATTAGACATTTTTGAAAAGTTAGTAGCCCACCCCAAGTTGGCTGGGATCCAATCACGTCATTTAACTAATAAAATGTATTTTTCTGCCAGCGTGATCACCTCATGATTTACTAATAACTTATTCATGGTTCACATATAGTTTCCAGACCTCCTTCATCTGTCTGTCCTTGAAGCGCTGTATACATTCTAGTCCATTTGCCTCAAACTGGTTCCATTGTCTACATTAAGGCAGTTTCACTGATGAGAATTCCTACTGACCTGGCTGTTTTCAATGTTTCTGTGTGTGTGTGCATTCCGTATTTTCCCATCACTCTCAGTAATGTGGTCAAGTAAAACATTGTGCCTTGCGAACCTTTTACAATTGACTATATGTATATTTCAGTATTATTCTAATTTAAAAATACATTTCTATCTAATTATAGTGGATATAGGTGCTGCAATTTAGGCCATGATTATGCTTTCTATGATTGCTGTATAGTTTCAATCCGTAATTAACGCTATTCTCGCTAAACTACTCTACATTGTCATATTAGTCTATTCTTTTATGCTTTCCCGGCTAATCCTGTCCTAATTTCCTATTCTCCCTACATAGGCCAAGCCTCGCACACAATGACTTGGGAGTTTGCCATAAGACATAGAACATAGGAGCATAATTAGGCCACTTGGCCCATCGAGTCTGCTCTACTCCACAGGCCCTCTCTCCACACCTCACTGTCCAATACTGGCCCCAACACCACCTCCCACTTGGCCTTAATCTCCTCCACTGATACTGAGTCCTCCAACATAATTTGTGCATAGACACCACAAGATACCATTCCTCTGACCCTGCGAGTGAAAGAATCCTTTCCATTAGCGAGGCTGGCAGCGCCACGGGGAATGTCGGGAAGATCTGTTTTGCAAAATTGCAAACTTGTTTTCTAACTCGTTCAGATATTTGTGAGAGCCCCAAATTCTCCGCCCCTCCAGGAATAAATCCCCCATTCTTTCCAACCACCAGGAAATATTCCTGTGCTCTTCATCAAAATAGTGTCATTGGATCATTTACATCACCTGAGTAGGCAGATGGGGTCTTGGTTTAATGTCCTCATCCAAAAGACGGCACACTGGAGATTGCAGTATCCCCTCAGTTCTACAATGGAGTAACAACCTTGATTATTGTGCTGAGATCTTAGAATGAGACTTAAACCCGGAACATTGCGATTCAAAGGCGAATGTGCTGCCCATTGAACCACAGCTCATACTGTCTGACAAATTTAATGAAATTATTTAAAGTATTGGAGAGGGTTAATGGAGTAATGAAGTTGATGTATATATGACCTTTCAGAAGTTATTTCATAATATATCACAGAATAGATTTGCTAGCAGACTTGGAAGTCCATGGATTGAAGGGATGGTGGCAGTGTGGATAGAAAATGGACTAAAAGGTAGAAAACAGAGTAGTGGTGAATAATTGTTTTTCAGACTGAAGGGAAGTATACAGAAGTGTCCCCCATCCCTGACTTCGAACAGTTGATCTTGTCTTGATAAATATCAGCAACCTGAACTTGGGTATACGGGACTAAGAGTAGGAGGAGACATGGTTTAGTGTCCCTGTCACTGGACTGGTAATTCAGAGGCCCAGACTGGTGCTCTTGAGTACATTGGTTCAAATCCCACCAAGGCAGCTAGTGGAATTTAACTTCTATTAATAAATCTGAAATATAAAGTTAGTCTCAGTAATACCATGACAACTGGTTCACTAATATCCTTTAGGGAAGGAAATCTGCCATCCTTACCTGGTCTGGCCTACATGTGATTTCAGACCCACAGTGATGTGGTTGATACTTAACTGCCCCCTGAAATGTCCTTTTAAGCCACATAGGTCATGGGCACTGGTGATGGGCAACAAACCTTGGCCTTGCCATGAAAGCAGGGGGGAAAAAGAAAGGAAATTATGCTAAATCTATAGCACTTGGTAGCTAGAGTATAGTCTGCAACTTAGAGCACCACATTTTCAGGAGGATTCAAAGTCTTGGAGAGGGTGCTGAGGAGATTTACAAGAATGGTACCAGCAATGACTAACTTTGGTTGTGTGGAGAAACTGGAGGAGCTGGGATTATTCACTATGGAGCAAAGAAGGTTAAGGCGGGAATTTAATACGGGAAGTATTCATAATTGAGTTCCACTGGTAGGAGGGTCAATAGAGGGCTCGGATTTAATGCCATTGGCAAAGAGGGGAGATGAGAATTGTTTTACTCTAGATTTGGTTCTGATGTAGACTGTACTGCCTGAATGAGTGTTGAAAGCAGATTCAATTGTAACTTTTGAAAAGGAGGAGCAGAAATTGACAGGACAATGGGGGGGAAAGCAGCGAAATAGAGGAAAAGTAGCAAAGTGGAACTAAAAGTTTGCACAGACGCTTTACACCAAATGGCTTCCTTCTGTGCTTTACACTACTATATCATGAACAGAACAGCAGAAAAGGAGATTAAATAAATTGTTCCAAGACTACAAATTTTTCTTAATTATCTTGGTGAAATGGCAGTTCAATGAGTATGTATGACAGCGCTCTGCTATGTAACTTAAATAATAATTTGGACAACTTGGTCTCTAAGACACAGATCATTCTATCACTTTTCCCTGAAACCTTTCTAGTTATAATTGTTTAATAGACCACACTTATTGTTTGATCTGAAAGGGGATTATAGGTGGTACTGTGGTGCCTTGGTGGAGAAGTGATTGTTCGCCACAATAAACTTTACGTTGAAGAAGTCAAAACTTGGTTTCTAGTTCTTATTGCAGTGTTACTTCTGACTCCAACATTGGTAGCAGAGGAAGCATAATGAATAAGGGTAAAGGAAAAACAGGGATTGCAAACTAACAGTTCTTCAGACAAACGACAGTATTCTGAATTCCAATCTTGCAGAGTAATTTAGACTAACTTGGAAAACAAAATGGCTGAATCCAAGTGTACAATATTGGGGTATGACTACCCACCCTTGTTTGGTGATAGAGTTGGCATTCATCAATGGAAGAATAAAGTTACCATGTGGACATGGGTTACGACATTTCCCAAGAAAAAACAATGAATGGCTTTGACACTTCAGTTACCATACAAAGGCATAATAATAAGCTAGGTATTTTTTGAATTTGAGTCGGAGCATTTAAACTCCGGTGAAGGTTTGGATACACTAACTTTCATGGATAAAATTGACAAAAAGGATGATTTAGCAAGTGCTTTGAGGCCTGGTCAGATTGAGAAATTTAGAAAGTCTGAGGTAACCTCCATGGAAGAGTATATATTGGAAATTAGCAGACTATACTAGGCTGCAAACATTTCATCGAAAAATTCCTCGATCAGTGCTGGTGTTCAAGTTATTAGACTGTGCTAAAGTTACAAATATGGTTAGGTTTTTGGTTTTGGCAAGAGTTAAATTTGCAAAAAGACACCCCCTGCTAGAACAAATGTTAGAGGCTCTTAAAAAAAAAAAAAAAGAAGTTCCTGGGAAAACATTCCTTCCCGGCAGCTTTCATGACACAAATAGGCCAACGCGCAATAAGACAGACTATGGAAGACATGATAATGGGATGGCGAGGTGGTTTAGAAACAGGCCACATAAGTCAATACGAAAGAAGATTTATAACTAAATATAATGAGGACAGAAACATCTTAATTATGGCCAGTAGAATGAATTTGGAAATTTCAACAGAAAAATGAATCCCGGAAATGCCCAGGGAGTGGACAATGTGTGTTTTCGATGTGATTCAATATTCCATTGTGCAATTAACCAACCAAAGAGATGTAATAGGGTGTTTAAAACCAAACACAGGGGGGCGGCACGATGGCACAGTGGTTAGCACTGCTGCCTCACGGCACCGAGGACCTGAGTTCAATTCTGGCCCTGGGTCACCGTCCGTGTGGAGTTTACACATTCTCCATATCTGCTTGGGTCCCACCCCCATAACCCAAAGATGTGAAGGACAGGGGTATTGGCCACGGAAAAGGTGGTACTTGATGGAACTTACAAGGCCAAAGCCAGGCTGGTGGCACGAGGTTTTTAAGAATACTTGGGTGACCAAGGTGTAAGGGTAAATTCACCTACAACAGGGAAGGTTATTTTGAAGATCATCTTGGCTCTATTAGTCACAAATGCTTGGGAATACAAATTGATAGATATTAAAGCTGCTTTTCTCGAGGGGCATCAGCCTCAAAGAGAATTTTTTTTTTGTCCTCCGAAAGAGGCGCCAAACACAGAAGGGGTACTGTGGAAGTTATATAAATGTGTATACGAGTCAAATGACACCTCCAGAATTTTGTATTTCTCAGTGAGTTTGGTTTTGTTATAGTTCCGCTGTCTCCAGTTGAAAGCAGACGCTGCAATGTTTTATTGCACCATGGACATCTGGACATCTTCATGATGCATGTGGGTGATTTTATTTGTGGGATTAGTAGCGAATTTGAAAATACTGTTATTAACAGGCTTAGAATGGAGTTCAAGTCAGGCCTCTGGCGCATTCAAATACATTGGGTTAGAAATCGGGCAGAGTGGTTTGCATGTCACTCTAGGTTAGCAGCCTTGCTTGGAGATATTAACCCCATAGCAATTACTCGTAGAGAGAACGTGCAGACTCCCCACAGACAGTGACCAAAGCCGGGAATCGAACCTGGGACCCTGGTGCTGTGAAGCATCAGTGCTAACCACTGTGCTACCGTGCCACCCTGGGGTGGGATTCTCCGGGAATCGGCAGGGCGGGCAGAAACGGCGCAGTGGAGTGGCGGGAACTACTCCGGCGTCGGCCTGCCCCAAAGGTGCGGAATCCTCCGCACCTTCAGGCTGCTGACATCATCCCTGCGCATGCGCACGCAGGGGGGTTCACCTTCGCGCCGACCGTGTAAGCGTCCACGATGGAGGGATAGAGTGCCCCCACGGCACAGGCCCGCCCGCGGATCGGTGGACCCCGATTGCGGGCCAGGCCACCGTGGGGGCACCCCCTCAGGGGCCACATCGCCCCGCGCGCCCCCTCCCCAACCCCAGGACCTCGGAGCCAGCCCACGCCGCTAGGTCCCGCTGGTAAGGGACCTACTCCAATCCATGCCGGCGGGACCTGCATAGAACGGGCGGGACTTCGGCCCATAACAGGCCGGAGAATCGCCGGGGGGGGGGGAAGGGGCTGCGAGCTGCCGCCGACCGGTGCGGCGCAATTCCCGCCCCCGCGAAATCTACAGCGCTGGAGAATTCGGGATTCACGCCGCACCCCGGCGATTGTTCGACCCGGCGGGGGGTCGGAGAATCTGATGTTGAACCATTCCAAATCGACCTAAAGATATTGATTCAGGGTGGAGTCTTGGTTGAAAGGTTCTTTCTTTTAAATTACATTTTGTGTGCTTGCTGACAGATGCAATCCATTCAGTTCGGGGAACAGACTGAGACAGTTGCAGCTTTACTTTGGCGTAGATTGCATCTCCTCTGGATTCAGAGAGACAAGAAGAGATGATAGTTAAGCCTGCATTAAGCAGAGAAAATATTCATTTCATCATTACAGAACGCAAGTGGGACTCTTATAATAACAGCTGGAAGATTTGCAACTAGTGGTATTAATCAACAGTGGTCCTCAAAGAGCTTGAAAAGCTGTAGGAAGTTAGTTGTCTGCTGGTAATCCGAAGAATGTGTTAAGACACCCATAGACATGAAGTATACAAATAAAAGATGGAAGATCACGCAACCAAAAAGGTATTCGAAGGACCCACACAGAAATTTACCGAGAATGATCATATGAACACTGTGGATTTTGGCATAACTTTGTGTTGGTCACAGGGAAAATGAATGAACCGTCCAGATTTTTGTGATGTATAAGGGAACTTTTAGAAATGAAAGATAAGACTGAGTTTATGACATTATCAACTATAGTGTTAAGATAATAGTGCTTGCATGGCTTAATTTTCATCTGCAATAAAGATTTTTTTAAAAAATGCAATCATGTGGCATAGAACATAGAACGATACAGCGCAGTACAGGCCCTTCGGCCCTCGATGTTGCACCGACATGGAAAAAAAACTAAAGGCCATCTAACCTACACTATGCCCTTATCATCCATATGCTTATCCAATAAATTTTTAAATGCCCTCAATGTTGGCGAGTTCACTACTGTTGCAGGTAGGGCATTCCACGGCCTCACCACTCTTTGCGTAAAATACCCACCTCTGACCTCTGTTCTATATCTATTACCCCTCAATTTAAGGCTATGTCCCCTCGTGCTAGCCACCTCCATCCGCGGGAGAAGGCTCTCGCTGTCCACCCTATCTAACCCTCTGATCATTTTGTATGCCTCTATTAAGTCACCTCTTAACCTTCTTCTCTCTAACGAAAACAACCTCAAGTCCATCAGCCTTTCCTCATAAGATTTTCCCTCCATACCAGGCAACATCCTGGTAAATCTCCTCTGCACCCGTTCCAAAGCTTCCACGTCCTTCCTATAATGAGGCGACCAGAACTGTACGTAATACTCCAAATGCAGCCGTACCAGAGTTTTGTACAGCTGCAACATGACCTCATGGCTCCGGAACTCAATCCCTCTACCAATAAAGGCCAACACACCATAGGCCTTCTTCACAACCCTATCAACCTGGGTGGCAACTTTCAGGGATCTATGTACATGGACACCGAGATCCCTCTGCTCATCCACACTACCAAGAATTTTACCATTAGCCAAATATGCCGCATTCCTGTTATTCTTTCCAAAGTGAATCACCTCACACTTCTCCACATTAAACTCCATTTGCCACCTCTCAGCCCAGCTCTGCAGCTTATCCATGTCCCTCTGTAACCTGCAACATCCTTCCGCACTGTCTACAACTCCACCGACTTTAGTGTCGTCTGCAAATTTACTCACCCATCCTTCTGCGCCCTCCTCTAGGTCATTTATAAAAATGACAAACAGCAACGGCCCAAACAGAACAGATCCTTGTGGTACGCCACTCGTAACTGAACTCCATTCTGAACATTTCCCATCAACTACCACTCTCTGTCTTCTTTCAACTAGCCAATTTCTGATCCACATCTCTAAATCACCCTCAATCCCCAGCCTCCGTATTTTCTGCAATAGCCGACCGTGGGGAACCTTATCAAACGCTTTACTGAAATCCATATACACCACATCAACTGCTCTACCCTCGTCTACCTGTTCAGTCACCTTCTCAAAGAAAAATGCATAGTTGCATTGGTTGAATACTGGAGTCTAGCTTTCTTTTTAACAGTCCCGAACAGAATCATAGTAAATTAGTGAAGATTGAGCTTCACTAATCTGGGCAAGTGAAGAATACTCATTAGACTGACTTGTACCTTTTGCCTGATGGAAAGTTGTTGAGCGTCAGAAGATGAAACACTCTCTTCACAGCAACAGTCTGTGGTCTGCTCTTGTAGCCTCAGAATTCATATGGCTGGTGCAGTTAAGTTTCTAGTTTGTACTAACTGTCAGGGTAGTCAGAAATTTGGCACGGTGGGGTTCGTGTCAGATTGGGATTGGGACAGGGGCAAGTGGGGAGAGGGTGATTAGGTTTGGGTAATGTGGGTCTCCGGGGAGAAAGGATAACTGGCATTTCAGAGTTGGGAGCTGGCTCAAAGGGTTGTCAGATAACTCATTTCATAAGTTTTGAGGAGGCCTTTTGAATGTGGAGTGCAGCAGAAGCACAGTGGCTGAAGGCTTTGCTGCCAATAATGACCGAAGTGAGGTCCACAATATTCTGGAGTCCCCTAGAGAATTTTTTTTTAAGCCTGGCCTCCGTTTTGACATATTTTAGACATAATGAGACTTTTTGAGAATTTGCATAAAAACGTAGCTATTCATCTACTGCTGTGTCAGCAAGAAGCATTTGAAATGCAACAACAATTCAAGCATGTTATCAGACTAAGTCTGCTGGAAATATTAGTGGTTGGACTGGAAAGGTCAGTTATATATGTGTTAAATACTTTAAATGAATAAGTTTGTGTTGAGTATTGTACCACTTTGAATGCTCTGAAGACGGTGTTAAACGATAGAGCCTCACTTTAAAACTTCGATTTTCATAGAATAGAACTTTTGGAATGTAATATAGCCCAGCCTTTTCTGATCATTTTAGTTTAATTTAATCAAATTATCAGTATGATGTTTTGACCAGCATCAAACTTGAAGCCAAATCTTGATCGGGAGTGAGATGTGCATTTAATATATCTCGCTGTTCGAAGAAGGCCAGTGCAGTCGCAGGGTTGTGGAAGGGACTTTCCTACTTCTAAAATGCAAGTTGTACCAACTCCATGGTGCCCGAGCACCTATTGCCACCACTTGGCTTCTCCAACTAAGCTTTGCCCAAATTGATCCTTGGCAATTGAGAGAGAATTCCTCCACCCCTCTCTGTTATATCAAAACCCCTAATTTATTCAGTATCATAAAGCTGGAACGATTGCCACTGACCCACTCCTCCTAAATACATGAACGATAATTAAAACGCCCCAGCAGCAGGATGAAGGGGGGCTTCAGCAGATCTCACAATAACCAGCCAGTCTCGCCACAGACCACGCTAGGAGTTGTAGTTATTTAAAAAGAGTTCCATTAGGATCAAGTTTTGTCTCAGCAGTGGTCATTGCTGCTTCAGAGGAGAGGGATCTCGCAACCCTAATTGCTCATTCTGTCGCAACCTCCAATTTTGGCACTCCTGATTTGGGTGGAAATCAGGTCAGTTGTACAGATGTTGTAAAACTTTTTTTGAGCATAGCATTTTATTTAATACATTTCCTCTGCTAATATTTTGTAGAAACAAAGCATGCTGGTGAAAAGAATGAACATCACAAGAAGAAAAGGAGGGATAAGACAAGAGATGAACGCAGAAAAAGGTAAATGTGCTGCTGAATGGTAAGTATATTTTTGCTAAGCACAATGTAGCTGTACATTACTGACGCTAACAGCTTTAACTCTGACTCCCAAGTTGGCAAAATTGTCATGTTCAATCACAATCACAGAATCTTTACAGTGCAGAAGGAGGCCATTCGGCCTATCGAGTTCGTGTTGGCTCTCTGAAAGAGCAGTCTCCCTTGTTCCACTTCCTTAACTTATCCCCGTAACCTTGTACATTCTTTCTTTTCAGATAGCAATCCAGTTCCCTTTTGAATTCCTTGATCGAACCTGCCTCTGCCACTGTCTCAGGATATATTCCAGACTTCACCAACCTTATTTGTAGAAAATGATTTCCTCACATCAATTATTTTGTTTATCAATTACCAATCATATTGAATCTGTGGCCTCTGGTTCTTGATGCTGTCTTGAGTGAGAATGGTTTCTCACTAATTACCCTGTTCATACCCCTCAGGATCTTGAATATCTCTATCAGGTTTCCTCACAGCCTTCTTTTCTCCAAGGAAAACATTCCCAAACCCTCCAATCTATCCTTGTAGCTGCAGTTGTTTATCCCTGGAATCATTCTTATGAATCTCCTCTTGTGTAATCTCTTCAATACCTTCACATCCTTCCACAAGTATGGTGCGCAGAACTGGATGCAATACTCCAGATAAGACTAACTAGTATCATATACAAGTTCAACATGACCTTACTCTTGTACTCAATGCCCCTATTAATAAAGTCTAAGATACTATATGGGCTAAATCGCTGGCTTTTAAAGCAGACCAAGGCAGGCCAGCAGCACGGTTCAATTCCTGTACCAGCCTCCCCGAACAGGCGCCGGAATGTGGCGACTAGGGGCTTTTCACAGTAACTTCTTTTGAAGCCTACTTGTGACAATAAGCGATTTTCATTTCATTTCATTCTTAACTGTTCTCTCAACCTGCCCCACCATTTTCAATAACTTATGTCCACATACACCAAGATTCCTCTGTTCTTGCATATCCTTTAGAGTTTCTCCCATTATTTTGTACTATCTCTCCATATTCCTCCTGCCTAAATGAATCACCACACTTCTCTACATTGAACTACATCTGTAAATTAAATTTTTAAAGTGTTGAAAGCAATCGTGGATTATTGTTTATTTAAAGTTTATTTGGCATTATTGCTACTGTAGATATAATATACTTGGATTTCCAGAAGGCATTAATAACGTGCCATCTGAAATCTCATCCCTGAGTTGCCAGCTACTTAGGACTAAGCTGAAAAAAAATTTTTTTACTCGAGTTGTGAAACTTTGCAATTATCTACCTCAGAGGATTGAAAATGCTTCATCGATAAGTTTATTCACGGCTGTGATAAGAGTTGTGGTCCCTTAGGGAATCAAGGGATATAGGGAACAGGCAGGAATGTGTTGATGCAGAAAATCATCTGTGATCCTGTTGAATGGCAAAACAGTCTCATGAGACAATATGACTTAATCCTATTGTTTATATTCTTATTAGGAGCAAAGGTTTATTTTGCAGGTTTTATTTTTAAACATTCATTGTGAGGCCAATGAAGCCACACTGAGCAGTGAAGATTTTTATAGGCGTGTTATTTGTTCTGTTATTTGTTGTCAATTATTCAGCTTATATTTCAGTTACTTGGTTAGATACCAACCCTACATTGACTCCTCGATAATGATATTTAGTGAGTATTAAATTAAAAATCATCAAAACAAGTTTGTGTTCAGGTTCAAATTATTAGAATTTTAATAATAACTTCTCTAAAGTTTCCCCCTAGCTCTAGTTTCTCTCCTGCCTCAACTCTTGCTTTCACTGAGCTCATCTTGTCCATAAGACCCACCTGCTGCTCCCTCAACCCTATCCCTATTAATCTGGGTGGCCATCCAACTTCTCCTGATTCCCATAGCCGATATTGTTAAAGGTCCTCTCTTCAGGGTTTCCCCTCTCACCTTTAAATCTACCGTCATCACCACTCTCCTCAAAACAAAACCCTTGACCAGACCATCCTTGCAAACTATCAACCTATCTCTAACCGCCCTTTCCTCTCCAAAGTCCTTGAACATGTTGCCTCCCAAATCCATTCCCATTTTTCCCAGAACTCCCATGTTTGATTTTCTCAAAATGAGTCTCTACTCCTGCCACAATACCAAATGGCCCTTATTAGAGTCACAAATTACATCCTATGTAACTGTGACAAGATAAACAATCCTCCTCATCCTACTCAACTTGTTTTCAGACTTTGTCAAGTTTAACCAGACCATCCTCTAATCCCCTTCCCCTGTCATCCAGTTTGGTGTAACTGCTCTCAACGTCTCTCTATTTAAGAAAGGATATACATGCATCAGTGGTGGATACAGCAAGGTTTCCTTAAATTAGTCCCGAGATGAGGGTTGTCCTGGGATGAGAGACTAAGTAATATTCTGGATTTGAGAAGAGTAAGAGACGATCTCATTGAAATCTGTAAAATTCTTACTGGGTCAAAATTACTACCTAAGGGTATTGTGGTTACACATTCAATTCGTAATCAGAGTATCACTTGCAATGGATTCTCCTTTCAGATTATTACTTTGGTTGTTCCCCGAGAATCTATTCTTGGCCCCCTCCTATTTCTCATCTGCATACTGCTCATAGGCGACATCATCATCCAAAAGCACATAATTAATTTTCACATGTGCGCTGACAACAACCAGTTCTACCTCACCATCTCCTCTCTCAACTGATCTACTCTTGCTAAAATTGTCAGTCTGCTTATCTGATATCAAGAAATGGACAAGCAGAAATGTCCTCTAATTAACCATTGGGAAATTTGTAGCTTTTGTTTCCTGTCTGCTGGAAACTTCATCCCTAACTCCAACCTCTCCCTGACAACTGTCCGGGAGTAATATTGTTGTCATATTTTGACCCTGAAATGAGCTTCCGAAAGTGTATTTGTATCAGCACTAGGGTCACCTATTTCCCCCTCCTTCACATCATTCAACTTTCGCTGCTCATCTGCTGCTGAAATCATCATTCATACCTTTGTAACCTGTAGACCAGGAAGAGAACAGCCATGATCTGATCAAATGACAGAGCAGGCTCAAAGGGTTGAATTGCCTACTTCTGCTCCTAATTCCTATGTTACTGGAATTAATATGTATTTTTGGCTGTTCTCCCATGTTCTACCCTCCATAAACCTGAGGTCATCTAAAACTCTACTGCCTTTGTCTTGACATGCACCAAGTCCCGCTCACCTATTACCTCTTTGCTCACTGACTTACATTGGATCCTGGTCAAGCAATGTCTTGATTTAAAAATTCTCATCCTTATTTTCAAAACTCTCCATGTCCTCACTCCTCCCCATCTCTGTAATTTCTCCAGACCCACAATCCTCATGAGTTAACTGTGCTCATTTAATTCTGGACACTTGAACATCCCTGATTTTAAATCATTTCACATTAGGAGCCATACCCAGGGCCTAGACTCTGGAATTTCCTCCCTGCACCTATCCACCTTTAAATTTAAGTTAGGCAACTCGGGAATTTGTCAAGAAACAATTCTTAATGTAAAGCGTAGTGGGAATTTTAAAACTTTACCCTGAAAAGCTGTTGCAGCTGGGTCAATTTAAATTTTCAAAACTGAGATTGATAGCTGTTTGGACAAGGGTGTTGACATTTATAGAATCATGGTGGATCGATGGAAATAAAATGTCATAGTCTAATTGAATGATGGAACAAACTTGAGTGTCTGAATTACCTTTTTATGTCCAAGTTGTAGCCATTGGGGCAACACTTTCTAGTTGCACTAGATTATGGTATGAAGCTTAAAAGAATAGCACTAAGGGTTATTCTTAATTATTTCCCTTACCTATTAGATATGAATGGAATTGAGTTATTGGTTAATTTTGTTCTGGAGTTAGGGTGTTTATATTTCACAAAATGAGGGTATCGGTGTTATTGCCCTTTCCGAATTGCCCTTGAGAAGTTGGCGGTGGTGGCGAACTGCCTTCTTAAACCGCTGCAGTCCATGTGGCACGGGTCCACCCACAGTGTTGTTAGGCAGGGAGTTCTAGGATTTTGACTCATCGACAGTGAAGAAATGGCGACATAGTTCCAAGTAAGGATGCTATGTGGTTTCAAGGAAAATTTGCAGATGTGTTCCCATGCATCTTCGGCCATTGTCATTCTAGGTGGCAGATGTCACTGGCTGCAAGGTGCCGACAAAGGAGCCTTGATGAGTTGCTGTTGTGCATGTTGTAGACATTGCTACCACTTTGTGTCGTTGCTAGAAGGAGTGAATGTTTATGGTGGGGGATTGGGTGCTAATCTGGCAGATTGCTTTCTCCTGAATGGTGCAAAGCTTCAAATGTTGTTGGAGCTGCACTCATCCAGGCAAGTTGAGGGTATTCCATCACACTCCTGATAGCCTTGTATGCCTTGGCATCGCACATGCACATCTAAATACGTCTTAATGTTATGAGGATCTCTGCTGCCACAACCCTTTCAGGCAGTGCGTCCCAGCTTCCACCACCCTGTGAGTGAAAACGTTTTTCCTCAAATTCCCTCTAAATCTCCCCCACCCTTACCCTAAATCTATGCCCCCTGGTTATTGATCCCTCCACCAAGGGGGAAGGTTGTTTCTTATCTATTCTATTGTGTTTTTTTCTCTCTTTTCCACAAAATAATCGGAGCATTCTCACACACAGAACAATTGTATATTGATCAACGTGTTGCGAGAGCCACTGCAAACTCACAATCCCTTACTACAAATTTAGGCACACCCGGTGATCACTTTTATGCTTTCATAATTTCCTAGAAGCATGGGAATCGCACATATTAAACAGGCAAGGAATAAACTTAAATGACATCCACAGGGGGGTTAACAAGCCATCCGTTCGCTGACACAGACAGCACTTACAAACACACTAGGAATCCTTCATGCAGAAAAGGATTTTGTGTTAATTTACCTCTTTTTTTTTTTCATGTTCGCTTTTCACACATCATCAGAACTACAATGTTTGCTACAAACTTATTTTTTACCCTTTCCCAATTACCTTAACCTTATTTGTGACTAGGTGGGATTTAGGTGGTGGGAAACAGATTGTCAGATCACACAAGCAGCGGGTGCGACATCTTGTCATCTCACCTCCTGTAATTATCACTATTAACATTGCTGTTTTCCCAATTCCCTTTGTAACTTCATTATAACTTAAATTGTTTTGTTCCATTTAAGTAAATTTTCAATGCCTGATTTTACAGGTGTCAGTTCTCTGTTGATTCAAAATTTAAGACTCATTCTCAACCAAATAAATCACCACCTGCAATAATGTTTGTTCCTTATCTACGAGGATGTGACGAACATAATACAATTCTCACACTTATTACAAATTCCTCTGGACTATGCTAATAACTTCCACATTCAGCTGGTGTGTTGAGTTCCCACAAATCCACAATTAAACATTATATAAATTAACATAGACCTATACATGCTCCTAGGCACGCAATTAATTGGGCGATTTAGAACAAATCAGCTGTCTGCTGAAATGGTTAATTTTTCTCCCTAAAGGGGTGGAAGGTGGGCATAGGAACTTGGCACGCAATTGCGTCCCTTTTCGTAATTAAAAAAATTATTTTGTTCTATTGCTTCAATTTTGCTCAAATATCATATCTTTGTCTATCCTATTATAGCCAATTTCAATTTCCGATTTTGCTACTTAAACAAAGTTACAAGCGATATTTTGTGAATTGAGTTGTTAACTTACAGTCGGTTAATGTAAGAAAGAGCATACAGAACTTGTTTCATCTTTCTTTCATTCTTAAATGTAGGGGGCATCATTGAGAAGTTTGTAGATGATACAGAAAGATTGCCATGTGGTTGCAAGTGAGGAAGAAAGCTTTATATATCGAAGCTGCAGGAAGATGCCTGATTGACAGTACATTGTCAGAGAAGTGATAAATTAAATTCCATCTGGATAAGTGTGAAGTATTGCATTTGGGGAGGGTAAACAAGGAAATACACAATAAATGATGCGATACTGAGAAGAGCAGCGTAACATAGCTACACATCTCCAAAGGTAGTAGGATGGTAGTTAAGAAAGCATACGAGATATTGACCTATGTTAACTGAGGCTTTGAAAATAAGAGCCGGAGAGTTACGCTAGAACTGTATAAGACATTAGTTAGCCCACAGCTAGAGTACTGTGTAGTATTCTGTTGACTACATTTTAGGAAAAATATGATCACACTGGAGAAGGTGCAGAGGAAATTTACAAAGATGTTGTCAGGAATGGGGAATTTTAGAGATGTGGAAAGATTGGATAGGATGGAGTTGTTTTCTTTGGGACATAGGAGTCAGAAGGGAGATTTAATTGATGTGTATAAAATGATGAGAGACCTAGAGAGTTTGGGTAAGAAGGACCTCTTGCCCTCTGCAAAGAGGTCAATAACCAAGGTACATAAATTTAAATAATTCATAGAAGAATTAGAGTGAAGTTGAGAGATTTATTTTCACCCAGAGAGTGGTGGGGAACAGGAACTCACTGCTATCACGTTTAAAAAATAATTAGAAATCACTTTTGAAGTGTCAGATCCTACAAGGCTGAAAAGTGGGATTAGGTGGTGGCTCTTTTTCAGCCTGGTGGGCCAACCTCTGTCTGTAATGTACTATGATTCTATGAAGAATGGACTTCAATTACGGTTTGTTTCTCCCCATGTCAACAAAATGCACAATCTACTTTTTCCATTGGTCCAATTGGATCTGCAAGACCGTGTTACTTTTTAGGATTCAAATGTTTTTATCAAATCTGTTTATCCATTGTATTCTGCCCTTGACAAAGTCTTAAGTAAAATCTGACCGATGAGATTCTTTAAATATTTACTGGGGAAGAGTAGCAAAGATGTTTCCAATTGCCTTCCTCACAGTTATTATCTTCAGTGGGTTGAAACCAAAGCTCTTTGCAAATAGGGAGAGGGTGTGACACACCCATCGGACCCCCATTGGACAGCAATCTAACATTCAAAGCTTGGTTTAAGCAGGAATACTGCCACCTAGTCAGTAGACACTCCATCTCACATCAGACATGCATTATGAAAAATTTGAATGGCTGGAAATTAATTATGTATTGGTCTTGACAGATCTCGTTCATCCAGTGAAGGCAAAAGTGAGAACAAAAACAAGAAGCAAAAAGATCTTAAAAAGGAGAAGAAAACTAAGAAGAAAAGCAAGCACAAAAGTCACAAACCCCGTCAAAAGGTTAAGAAAAAGGAAAAGCATCCTACTTCTTCCTCATCAGAAAGTTCTAGTCCCTCTTCAGATAGTGACTAATGCCCAGTGTTATAATCCTAGGGTTGTTCCAAACGACTGCTTTTAATTCTTTTTCTGTGTACAGGACAATGGCTCACATGTTCATGACTATTTCTTTGTGAATTAGAAAAAGTGTAAAAAGAATAGTTGATTGTGCGAGCAATGTGCATTTTAAAACATTTAAAAATTTTGTTTAAAATTTGTTTTCAGCATAGGTAAAATATTACATGCAAAATGTTCAGACAATTTGTAATGTTGATTATTAGACAACTGGGCAGAAATGGCTACTTTAACGATAGATTATCAAGCTAGCAGTTGTCTTCTGATATCAGAAGGTCACCCTACCTGACAATTGAATTAACTATGAAACAGTAAAACAAACATAACAATGTTTGGCAATATTTCAATATTTTTAACACTTTTCTATCACAATTGTCCAGATAATGACTTGTAAAATTGATCTATCTTCAGGTGGAAATATAATATGGCTTTCAGATACAGTGTTTTATTTGTAAAGCCTTTGTTGCAATCTCTGCTCAGTTTTTACATAATATCTCTATAAGTGTACATATTTCAGCTGGTTCATTTGTAAATCTTTGTTATTCTTCCGCAATAGCCTAAAATAATGCGTTGCGTATTACTGGCTTACATAAAGTCGACTTGACATTCTTTTTATTAACAAAAAGTTCTGAATAAGAGCGTTTTTAGACCATATTCATATCAATGATTTACAATGCTTGTAATTTCAACTCTATTTGGTAAATTTTAAAACTTAGGACTGATTTAGGAGCATACAATCAGGAATAGGGCATCTAGTCCCTAGAGTATGTTGCGTCACTCAATGAAATTATGACTGATTCGTGACCTAGCTCCATGTAGTTTCCCCCATGTCCCTGAAATTCCTTTAGATGACAAAAGTCTATCAATCTCAGATTTAAAATATACAATTCATCTAATGTCAATAGCCATATGATAAGAGCTCAGAGCTCCGAACATGATTTGTGTAAATGTTTCCTAATTTTGCTCCTGAAATGCATGGCTCAATTTTAGGCTATATCCCCTAATCCTGGAATCAACTACCAGCCTAAATAGTTTCTCTCCACTCCAATTTTCTATGGGGAGAGTACTGCAATATGGTGTTGAAATAGAGGATCAGCCGTGTCATGTTGAATGGCGGAGCTGGCTCGGAGGACCAAATGGCCTACTCTTATTTTTCTATCTATCCTATTTTCTTTCTATCCTATTTTTCTATCTTTCCTATCTGCTCGCCTTATTATCTTGTAAATTTTGATCAAATCACCCCTTAGTCTTCTAAATTCCAGGGGATACAAACCTAGCTTGTGTTATGTTGATTATTACACAGTTGGCAATACGTTTTGGAGTCAACCGGGGACCAACTATTTTAGAACTGGTAATGTGCAATGAGGCTGGATTAATTAATAACCTCTTTGTAAAGGATCCTTGTAGTAAGAGTGATCATAACATTGTGGAATTTCACATTCAGTTTGAGGGTGAGAAATATTGGTAAGATAGAGTGACTGAAGTGAAAAGGGAAAATAGGTTCAAATATATGTCATTAGAAAAACAATGGCAGACATTTTAAGTGGATATTTCAGAACTCTCAGCAACATACATTCCATTGAGAAAGAAAGATTCTACAAGAGGGCTGCATTATCCATGTAAACCAAGGAAGTTAGGATGGTACTAAATTGAAAGAAAAGACATACAATGCTCCAAAGATTAGAAACCAGCAAAAACAGACTGAAAATATAATAAAGGGGAGAAATTTGAGTATGAGAGAAAATTAACAAGAATGATAAAAAAGCTTCTAATGCTGAGCGGGTGGGGTTGAGAGGGGATGGGAAGTGGGCCTGTTATGTGAGTAGGTTTGGTTTGTAAGTCATTGTTGTAATGTCAGGAATGCTACCAACAAGCACCCACCAACAACAGGTACTAATGACTACATTTTTTTCATGATGTTGTTATGGGCCAGGGTTGAGAGAACCCCAAAGTGTAGCATGGAGTTCACCTGACCCACAACTTTTAATAGATTGTGGTATGGGGAGCACACAGCCCACTCTACAGTTGTGGTACAGCAAAAATGGAAAAGTATTTTTAAAGACAAAACCATGTTTATTCTATGAACTCAAGTTAACCGTTTTAAAACATACCGTGAACATTTAGCAACCATTAATTCAAATACAATCCCCAAAGAATACAACACTAAGTAATCCGTAAACTGTCCTTTTAACATCCAGAAGACTTAAAAAGAAACCTTTTAAACAGAAGTACATCAGGTTAAAGTCACTACTGCAAGCAGTTATTAGTTTTAAATCACCAAAGGATCGATTTACATTCTTTCGGTTACAGAGAGAGTAATACCCCTTCTGGCTGTGACTGTGGCTATCCAGCTCTGAAAACGAAACTAAAACACACCCTGCAGCAAACAGTCTAAAACTGAAGTAAAAAGCTGACAGACAGCCCAGCTCCACCCACTCTCTGACATCACTGCAGTAATAAACACCCATTTCTTAAAGGTACTCTCACTACAGATACTGATATACACGCCCATTTATAAACACCCATTTCTGAAATGTACTCTCACATGACACCTCCCCCCCAAAAAAAACCATCAACTTCAAGATGGTTTCATTTTTCACCTTTTCACCATCCTTTAAGAAATACACACAGTAAATATACTTTATCGTTTAAAAAAAAATACGCGAACAGTTACAATAATATAATCCATTTGTTTCCGTTGTTCTTCCTCCAACTGAAATCCTCTTTTTTTTAAAAATAATTTTTATTGAAAATGTTTTACAAAATATATAACAAACCGTAACAAACAACATAATAAGCATAACACCCCCAAGACCGCAGCAACGCATATATCGAGCTCCACCCCCCCAAACTCGGTAAAAAACAAGAGAACTTGAAAATAAATTAAATTAAATAAAAATAGTCAACCCCCCCCCCCCCCCCCCTCTTTTACCCCCCCCCAGGTTGCTGCTGCTGCTGACCTAGTTCCCTATCGCTGAGCCAGAAAGTCGAGGAAAGGCTGCCACCGCCTAAAGAACCCTTGTACCGATCCTCTCAGGGCGAATTTGACCTCCAGTTTAATAAAACCCGCCATGTCATTGATCCAGGTCTCCATGCTTGGGGGTCTCGCATCCTTCCACTGTAGCAAGATCCTCTGTCGGGCTACTAGGGACGCAAAGGCCAAAACACCGGCCTCTCTCGTCTCCTGCACTCCCGGCTCCACCGTAACCCCAAAAATTGCGATCCCCAGCCTGGCTTGACCCTGGATCCTACCACCCTCGACACCGTCCTTGCCACCCCCTTCCAGAACTCCTCCAGTGCCGGGCATGCCCAGAACATATGGGCATGGTTCGCTGGACTCCCCGAACACCTGACACACCTGTCTTCGCCCCCAAAGAACCTACTCATCCTAGTCCCGGACATATGGGCCCGGTGCAGCACCTTGAATTGGATGAGGCTAAGCCGCGCACATGAGGAGGAAGAGTTAACCCTCTCCAGGGCATCTGCCCATGTCCCATCCTCGATCTGCTCCCCCAGCTCCCCCTCCCACTTAGCCTTTAGCTCCTCTACTGATGCCTCCTCCACCTCCTGCATTACCTTGTAGATATCAGACACCTTCCCATCCCGACCCAGACCCCCGAAAGCACCCTGTCCCTCACCCCCCCTCGCGGGCAGCAAAGGGAATTCCTCCACCTGCCACCTAGCAAACGCCTTTACCTGCAGGTACCTGAACATGTTCCCCGACGGGAGCTCAAATTTCTCCTCCAACTCTCCCAGGCTCGCAAACCTCCCGTCAATGAACAGGTCCCTCAGCTTTCTGATGCCCGCTCTGTGCAACCCCAGGAACCCCCCATCGATGTTCCCCGGGACAAACCGATGGTTCCCCCTTAGCGGAGCCTCCATCGAGCCCCCCACTTTCCTCCTATGTCGCCTCCACTGCCCCCAAATCTTGAGGGTAGCCGCCACCATCGGACTCGTGGAGGGAGCGGCAACGGCGCCGTTACCAGGGCCCCCAGGCTTGTTCCTCCACAGGACGCCATCTCCAACCTTTTCCATGCTGCCCCCTCCCCCTCCATCACCCACTTGAGCACCATCGACACATTGGCCGCCCAATAATACCCCGAGAGGTTGGGTAACGCCAGCCCCCCACCATCTGTGCCCCGCTCCAAGAAGACCCTCTTCACCCTCGGGGTCCCATATGCCCAAACAAAGCTCATGATGCTGCTAGTCACCCTCCTAAAAAAGGCCCTCGGGATAAGGATGGGCAGGCACTGAAAAAGGAACAAGAACCTCGGGAGCACCGTCATTTTGACTGACTGCACTCTACCCACCAGCGATAGCGGCACCGTCTCACCTTTTAAATTCCTCCTCCATCTGCTCCACAAGCCTGGTAAAATTAAGCTTGTGGAGAGTCCCCCAACTCCTAGCCACCTGCACCCCCAGGTACCTAAAACTCTTTGCTGCCCTCTTAAACGGGAGCCTACCAATTCCTTCCTCCTGATCACCCGGGTGCACTACAAACACCTCGCTCTTAACCAGATTCAGCTTATAGCCCGAGAAGCCCCCAAACTCAGCCAGCAGCTCCACCACCCCCAGCATTCCCCCCCACTGGGTCTGCCACATACAGCAGCAGGTCGTCCGCATACAGCGATACCCGATGTTCCTCCCCACCCCGCACCAGACCTCTCCACCTCCCCGACTCCCTCAACGCCATAGCCAGAGGTTCAATTGCCAGTGCAAAGAGCAAGGGGGACAGGGGGCACCCCTGCCTGGTCCCACAGTAGAGCCTGAAGTACTCTGACCTCCTTCCATTAGTAGCTACACTTGCCATCGGGCCCTCATAAAGCAACCTCACCCATTTGATGAACCCCTCCCCAAATCCAAACCTCTCCAGCACCTCCCACAGGTACCCCCACTCAACTCTATCAAAGGCCTTCCCTGCATCTAGCGCCACTACTATCTCCGCCTCCACCTCAACCGCCGTCATCATAATAACATTTAACAACCTCTGCACATTCGTGTTAAGCTGTCTTCCCTTGACAAATCCTGTCTGATCCTCATATATCACCCCTGGCACACAGTCCTCTATCCTGGTGGCCAGGATCTTCGCCAGCAACGTAGCATCCACATTGAGGAGCGAGATTGGCCTGTATGATCCACACTGCAGAGGGTCCTTATCCCGCTTCAGGATCAAAGAAATCGGTGCCCGTGACATCGTTGGGGACAAAGCCCCCCCCCCCCCCCCATGCCTCATTGAAGGCCCGCACCAACAGGGGTCCACCAGGTCCGCATACTTTTTATAAAATTCCACCGGGAACCCATCCGGCCCCGGCGCCTTCCCTGACTGCATTTGACCAATCCCCCTGACTAGCTCCTCCAACTCTATCGGCGCCCGCAGCCCCTCCACCAGCTCCTCCTGCACCTTTGGGATACGTAGCCTGTTCACCCCCCACCAGTGGCTCCGACCGGTACAGTTCCTCGTAAAGTCCCTAAAGACCCCGTTCACCTCTGCCCCCTTCCACACCACATTCCCATCCTTATCCATCACTCCACCAATTTCCCTAGTCGCATCCCGCCTGCGGAGCTGATGCGCCAGCATCCTGCTCGCCTTCTCCCCATACTCATAAACCGCGCCTTGCGCCTTCCTCCACTGTGTCTCAGCCTTTCTGGTGGTCAGCAAGTCGAACTTGGCCTGCAAGCTATGCCGTTCCCCCAACAATCCCTCCTCCGGGGCCTCCGTATACCTCCTATCCACATCTAGGAGCTCCCGCACCAGTCTCTCCCTCTCCCTCCTCTCCTTCCTTTCCCTATGGGCCCAGATGGAAATCAGCTCCCCCCGGATCACTGCCTTCAGAGCCTCCCAAACCATCCCACCCGGACCTCCCCCATATTGTTGGCCTCAAGGTACCCCTCAATACTTCCCCGGACCCTCCTACACACCCCCACATCAGCCAGCAACCCCACGTCCAGATGCCACAGCGGGCGCTGGTCCCACACCTCCCCTATCGCCAGATCGACCCAGTGCGGAGCATGGTCTGAAATTGCTATGGCTGAATACTCGGCATCCTCCACCCTCGGGATCAATCCCCTGCTCAGAACGAAAAAGTCTATTCGGGAGTAAACCCTATGCACATGGGAGAAAAAGGAATACTCCAACGCCCTCGGCCTCCCAAACCTCCAGGGATCCACCCCTCCCATCTGGTCCATAAACCCCCTCAGCGCCTTGGCCGCAACTGAAATCCTTCTCGATTGACTGTCTCTTTGAACAATAAGGTCCTTGCACGATCCATCCATTTCTCTACGCCTCGGCATTTCTCTTAAAAGTCAGATACTTTAGTTCAGTCTGATCACAGAGTCCCTTGCAATTCTCCAGCACAGGAGCATTGGTTATCACCGCTTTCAGGCAGTCAAATGCTTGTTGAAACTCTGCTGTCCATTGAAATTTTCGTCGTTTCTTCAGCAAGTTTATCAGTGGAGCAATCACGCTACACAACGTTTGCACAAATGTTCGATCAAATCCACTCATGCAAATAAATCACATTATTTCCCTTCGTCTTGAGGGTATAGGAAACACCTCAAGAAAAGTGACTTCGGCTTTTCCAAATTCACTTTTGTCTAGGTTTACCACCAAACCTGCCTCCTGAAGTCGATCGAATAACTCCATCAGATGTTTTAAATGTTCTTTCCCTGTCTGGCTGAAAATTACCAGATTGTCGATGTATACTGCACAATTGGGTAATCCTGAAACAACTTTGTTAGTTAACCGTTGAAATGTGGCTGGGGCATTTTTCATGCCAAATGGCATAACTTTGAATTAGTATATACCATCTGGAGTCACAAACGCTGAAATCTCCTTCGCCCTTTCGGATAAAGGTACCTTCCAATAACCTTTAAGTAAATCCAGTTTGAAAAATAAAAACTGATTTCCCACTTTCTCAGTGCAGTCCTCCAAATGTGGGTTAGGATAAGAATTTGTTCTTGTAACTGCATTAATCTTTCTAGAGTCCACGCACAACCGATGGGTACCATCTGGTTTGGGTACCATCACTATGGGTGAGCTCCATTGGCTGCAACCCATTTCAATTATGCCATTTTTAAGCATACTCTCAATCTCTTAACCTGTGCCAATTTTAAAGGGTTGTTTGATTGGAACAGCATTTCCCACATCTACATCATGTATAGCCATTTTAGTACTTCCCAATTTATCTCTACAAACCTGCCCATGTGATATCAATAACTTTCAGGTCAGTTCATTTTTCTTCTGGAAGGTAACTCAACAATTTATCCCAATTTTTAAGAACGTCCTCGTTTTCCAATTTAATTTGAGGTATCTCAAATTGACAGTCATCTGGATTTGGTTCGTCACTTTGAGTTAGAATCATTAAAACCTTATTTTTCTCTCCTTCCCTTTAAAAGTACCTTTTAAACATATTCATATGACACACTCGGTGAGTCTTCCTTCTATCCGGCGTTTTTAACCACATAATTCACCTCACTTAATTTCCTTTCAAACTGATAAGGTCCACAAAACCTTGCTTTTAAAGGTTCACCTACCACTGGTAACAACACTAAAACTTTTATCTCCACTGGCAAAACTACAAACTTTGGATTTCTTGTCCGCCATCCATTTCATCACATTTTGTGTAACTTTTAAATGTTGTTGAGCCAATTCACCTTCTCTATTTAATTGTTCCCTAAAATTTGACAGGTAATCCAATAATGTAATTTCTGATTTCTCACTCTCCAATTTTTCCTTAATCAATTTAAGTGGTCCTCTTACCTCATGACCAAACATTAGTTCAAAAGGACTAAATTTGGTTGACTCATTAGGTGCATCCCTAATTGCAAACAGTACGAATGGAATTCTTTATCCCAATCCTCTGGATAATCTTGACAATAAGCCCTCAACATTGTCTTTAATCTCTGATGCCACCTTTCTAATGCTCCCTGCGATTCTGGATGGTACGTAGTTGATTTAAATTGTTTTATTCCTGAGATATCCATAACTTCTTTGAATAACCTTAGGGTAAAATTTGAACCTTGATCCGATTGTATTTGTGTGGGTAGTCCATATCTAGTAAAGAATTTAAGTAACTCCTCCACAATCTTTTTAGCTATAATATTACGTACTGGATTGGCTTCTTGAAACCTAGTAGACACATCCATTACAGTCAAAAGATATTGATTCCCACTTTTTGTTTTGGGAAGCGGTCCTACGCAATCAATTAGGACCCTTGTAAAAGGTTCCTCAAATGCTGGAATGGGTATTAAGGGTGCTGGTTTTATCACTGTTTGAGGTTTCCCTATCATTTGACATGTGACATGATTGACAAAATTTAACTACATCTTTATGTAGACCAGGCCAATAAAAATGTTTTTGGATTTTAGCTTGAGTTTTCCTTATTCCCAAATGACCGCCCACTGGTACCTCATGTACAACTCGCAACACCTCCTTTCTATACCCTACCGGCAATACTACTTGATGAACTTCTGACCACTTTTCATCCGTATGCATATGTAAAGGTCTCCATTTTCTCATCAAGACATCACTTTTACGGTAATAACACACTGGTATCCACTCAGATTCCTCTTCCATGTATGCTTTCTGATACATCCATTTTATTTCTACCTCTTTCTGTTGTAACTCCACCAATTTTCCTGAACTAAAAATATCTGCCTCATCCTCCACCTGTTCTTTCCAACCATCTGATCAAAAATTGTTTCTGATGATTGCACTTCATCTTTATCTTCACTCTCTGATTTCTCCTCTTGTCTTAACCTGTGACTTTGCGACCTTGTCACTACACAATCCGAAAAAATCCCAAGATATTCGTCTGTATTCCTGGACAAGATAGTTTCTCTATTATTCCTACTACCACTTCACTCTTCACTGGACTTTCCAACCTTACCTTATATAATGGAACACTACTCTTCTCACCCTGAATTCCACATTTTACCACCTTTTCTGGCAACATTCTTCCCAGACTACATAACTCCTCATCTCTTACCATTAAAGATTGACTAGCTCCCGTATCTTAAAATTGTGACTTCTTTACCTGCTCCTCCTGATACACATGAGTAAACTTTACCCGCACAAGTAAATTCTTTAAAGAGATCTGGCACCTTCTTATCAATCAGCTCTTGATCAGGCTGTACAATCTTTTGCACCTCCTTCGCTTCACTTGCGGTTTCCTTTACCACTTTAACAAACCCCACTGTCTTATCCTGTTTTACCACATCAGCCTTCCCAGTGCTTTTCTTCAACCGCCATCACTGTGACTTTACATGGCCTAGTTTATTACAGTGAAAAAATTTAGGGCGGTATTGCTAAATTTGCAAAATGCTACTTGGACATATGCAATGTACCTATTTTGCCTCACTACTGTTCAGTTAACGATTCTTTTCTTCAGTTTCTAACACTTTCCATACAGTAGCTTTTCTGCACATAATTTTGAAAAACAAAGTTAAATTACTTTACTCAGATGAAATTCATACTGGGCTTTACATTAAGAACAGAGGCTGTGGGAAAGACTTTTCCTTTGAAGGTGGGGAGAAGCAATCGGCCTTGAGTTTAATGGGGCGCCCTTTCATTGGCATGGAGATGGGTTTGGCAACCAAACAGAGACCACAGGAACTTCAATTGAGATGAAACTGGTCAAGTGTAGGCCTAGTTTATACAGACTACACAAGCCATTAATGTCGCTGCCATTTAAGGTTTCTAATTTCCGCTTGGTAGAAATTATGCTACGAGGAATTTGTAATTTCACAAAAGAGCCAGAGGAATAAAGGGGCTGGGCAACCTTTCAGCTTACTGCTGTGGATCTAGAGATCTTCTTAAAGAGCATAAGGGGGAGGAGGCAGGTTTTCTTCCCAGAAGGTGGCAAGAGGAGGCCAGCCACGCAGACTAAGCATGCCTGGATGGACATTGTGACACAATTAGCAGAAGGGATGTGGTGCACTGTTGGAAGAGCTTCAATTACTTGATGAACTCTAACAATGTGTGTGTAACCCTCAAACCTCAGGACAAGCCTTCGGGCATTCACCCACTGCAGGCACACAAGCTGAGGAGCCTCAAGGTGCATACTCCTCTTGAGCATGGGAGCACCCATGCCCAAGCCAATGCTTGAAGGCCAATTAGTATTGTAACCTGAAGCCTCAAAATGAATTGGGAGCAGCTCACATTAGCCATAGAGGGCTTAACATCGTCTCGTTTTTCCTTGCAGGAGAAACATGCACATAATGCCTAGGAGAAGGTCCAGACCTGTGGAGGGGTTCTCGATCTTCTATTACGAGTATGTGCTGTTTGAAGATACAATTTCTAATTTTTTTTTTCTGGCTGTATTAAAAAAATTGGGAGCTCTAGAGACAGTGACAAAACTGCCCCAACTGCTGCAATTCGCACTATTTAGCATTCCACCAATTGGGATGAGAACAGACACTTAACCCACTATGGAACATGAAAGACCTCATCCCCTGCCAATCCACACCATCCTGAGAATTTTCAAATGTTTCTGAGATGTGACATTAAAATGCAATTACCTGTTCTGAAACAATAACTGCAGCAGGCATGAATTAATAATACTTTATGGAATATACACCAGCAAAGTATTTGAAGCCCCCCCCCCCCTCCCCTCGCCCCCTTGCCAAGCAGGAGAGAGAACAATGTTGTACTGTTGAAGCTGTGTGCCCTCTCTAACTTTCTCCCTCTCTCTTGAAAGTGTTGTGCCGGGTTTGAAAAGTAAACAGAATGAGAAGTGAAACCTACTGCAAGCCAAGATCTCTTCAGCAAAAATTGTGGAAATCTACTCCGCACAGCTACACCCAGAAAGGGAGCTGAACAAAACGGCCGCAATGTACAACAACGTATCAAAACCTGTCAAGAAACAGCTGGACTGCGTACCCGTTTGTTTTATTTTTCATGAGTTGTTTTTAAAAATCCTATAAGCCTATCCACTTACTCTGCCACTTACTCTGCCTGGGGCCTCACGGTAGCATGGTGGTTAGCATCAATGCTTCACAGCTCCAGGGTCCCAGGTTCGATTCCCAGCTGGGTCACTGTCTGTGTGGAGTCTGCACGTCCTCCCCGTGTGTGCGTGGGTTTCCTCCGGGTGCTCCGGTTTCCTCCCACAGTCCAAAGATGTGCGGGTTAGGTGGATTGGCCATGCTAAATTGCCCGTAGTGTAAGGTTAATGGGGGGATTGTTGGGTTACGGGTATACGGGTTACGTGGGTTTAAGTAGGGTGATCATTGCTCGGCACAACATCGAGGGCTGAAGGGCCTGTTCTGTGCTGTACTGTTCTATGTTCTATCTATACTGGTGGGTGGGTGTGGGCCCAGATGATTTTTTGTGACCATATGAATGCTGGTTAAGATTTACCTAGTTTGTGCAGGAAATGGTTTCAATAAACTTATCTTGTTCTTTGTTTAACCCAAGGAAACGTGTCAGAATAATTCTTCATAAACTCAAAATGTAAATAGAGGAACTCTCACAGAATCTGTGAAGCACATCCAATCTAAATTCACAAAAAAAGAACTCCATTATGGTCAAACTTGAAGTATGAGAATGAAGGACTCAGTTCACCCCTCCTGACGTGGTTGGAACACTTCAAATGATTACAGTAATGGAAGAGGGAACCTTGGAAATAGCCAAGATCATGAACCATGAGGAAGTCAGCTGTGATGATGTGTATTGTAAAGGAAAATGGGAAAACATATCATTTGAACCATGGAAGTCTGGAAAAACCTGAGATTTTAATGTAAGGGAAAAAGTCCCACGAAGGGTTAACAGCAAGACAAGCAATTTGAAATACAAGAAGCCTGAGACAACTCCTTTCCTGATAAAGAAACTTTAGTGAATTATGTTTTGGTAACAAATGAAGTTACAAGGTAGCAAAGGGTTTTAGTTACCATCATAGTACATTTATATTTTAATTTACATTTTATAGTTTACACATTTTTAGAAGTTAAACCTTTTTAGCAAGTAGTCGACTTAGAAGGGTCAGAATTTAAGTCCCAATTTAGATAAGGTTAGAATACATGTATGACATACTGACGATAGTTGAATGCAGAGATGCAGAGGTGAGCTGCTTTACTGAGCACAAGTTATGGTCAAATATTGAGGTTAAAAAGATAACACTACGGTTTGATATCAGAACATTTGCTGACGAAGCAGGAACCGAATTGATTACCTGTCAACCAAATTTATTACCCGTCAAGCAGAACCCGATAGTTCAAAGACTAAGTGCCATTAGGGTATGTAACTAAAGGTTGTATTAGACAATGAAGCAACCTGCCAGCGAAAGTAAGTTACTTTCAATAAGGTCATGAAGCAACTTGCCAGCGAGAGTAACTTTCAATAAGGTCATGTAATCACTTGGACTGCTAAAAGGACAATATAAACCCTGAAATTCTGACAGTCAGTAGAATCAGCTCTCATAGCTGCCCTCGGTCATGGGATGGATAGAACACAGAAACCGAGCAGAACAGCGAATCCATCAGGAGAAAACCAAAAGTTAAACAAGAGAGATTCTCAAGGTAGACCTGAAGGTCTCAACAACTGACCAGGAGAATTCAGAAGCAAGATCGTCTTATTTTTCTGTAAAGACAGCGATTTTATCTTTTAAAAGAAAAAATAATAATAAAATAACTTAAAGTTTTAACCTGAAACAGTGGTTATTACAAAGTCTACTTTATTTACTGAGCAACGCGGGACCCAGGATCGAAGCTACTAAGTGGAAGTAGATAGAATCTTCTATGAAGATATAGGTTACACCGGGGATAACTTGAAACACTAGTTTGGCCCGAATAGCACCTACTTAAATCTGCATAGGAGTCAAGGAGTGACAATCCCTATTCACCATTTAGAATATCTTGACCCCCTTTTGGTATAGGGGGAATTCTAAGAATAGTGATGAGTTTTTTACTTCAGTATCAGTGGTGGAGATGGTGATCAGAGCAGCAATCTGCCCATTAAGGGGAAGCCTTGCAAATCACCCATCTGACAACACATGGAATACTGAATTGCATTAGAAAGCCTCAGCACTGCAGAGGCAGACTCTTCTTATGTCTTCCATACTTGTAGATATTGGTGCAAGAGACCAACTCCCTCACCATCACTGGGCTAAGAGCAGAAACAGCAGAGCTCAAAAGAAGCACCATTTCGCCATACAAGCACACTGTCCACCAGTGAAGATGCAATCACATGAGCACAATGTAAATATTGGCTTGCTCCTTTAATTAATGGAAGGTTATGAAAAGAGGTATGAAGTCACAAAGGAAAGCAAAGGTTCATCAATGGTGGGTTCTAATGCAGCATTAGATGGAGTGCTACTGGATGATAAGCACAGCACCAGTGAGCACGGGAAGGTGCAGATGTGCATCCATCTGTCAGAGTTCCCTGAGGTAGTGGGGAGTCATGGACAGAAAATGGAGAAATCCATCTTGCTCATGTGTATCACAATGGCTCAGGGTTTTGAGCTTATGAGGCCCCTCCATTGTGAGAGTGACCAAACTCAAGGGAAGCTATATGCAGCAGCACTTGAGTGCATGGAGGAACAGCTCATTGATATACAGATGCAAGCACAGCACATGATCTTGACTGGTGCTTATGACACAGGGATATCCAGAGGGAATACCAGCTGTGCCCATGCATGTACCTCACCCAGACGTCCAGAACATCAGCCAAGTGTGGAGGATATCACCGAGAATGATGAGTCTGCCATTTTAATGGGGCACCATTATAATCTTCAGCTTCCTTGGCCCCTCCAATGGAGGGAGCATCTTTACAACACGGCCAATTGATCCAGTGTCTCCAAAATGATTCAGCTTTAACAGCCAGCCTCTGGAGTTGCTCCCATGGGCATGATGAGTACAACTGCAGTGTGCGTCTCAGCTGTAGACAAAGACATGAGCAGGCTGCCTCCACCTCCTCTGAGATCACAAAGGTGTATATTTATCTTATGTCCTATGTTTGGACTGTACACAGAACAATACTTTTCAATGTACCATGATACACGTGACAATAAATCCAATCCAAATCCAAAGAGAGCAGCACATAGAAATAACTGAGAGCAGAGGCCACCACATTGTAGAGTGCTAGTAGGTCACTGGAGTGTCTTCTTCCTGTCATTGTGTACTCTTTTATGAGCACAATGTAAATATTAGCACTCAAAGCCAAACATGCGAGATTCCTTTTTTCCTTTGAATCTGTAGAATTCCTACAGTGCTGAAGAATGCCATTTGGCCCATTGAGACTGCACCAACCCGACAAAAGATCACCCTACCTAGACCCACTTCCCACCCCCCACCCCCCCACCCCCCCACCCCCATTCTGGTAACCCCGCACATTGATAATGGCCAATCCACCTAACCTGCACACTTTGTGACTGTAGGAAGAAATTGGAGCAACCGGAGGAAATCCATGCAGACACGGGAGATTGTGCAAACTTCACACAGTTGAACCCACGTCTCTGGTGCTGTAATCAGTAAGGTGATGAGGGAGGATAGATTGGCCCATCAAATGCTCCAGCAGAAACTTTGGGTGAATGAGCCACCACGAGCAGTTATCGTCAGATTCTATAGTTTCCAGGAGAAGGAGCGAGTCTTGAAGTGGGCCAAGGAGAACCGTGAATGGAGGTGGGAAGGGAGCCTCGTTAGAATTTAAAAAAAAATTTAAATGCCCAATTCTTTTGTTTCCAATTAAGGGGCAATTTAACATGGTCAATCCATTTACCCTGCACACCTTTAAATTGTGGGGGTGAGACCCAGGCACATACAGGGAGAATGTGCAAACTCCACACGGACAGTGACCCGGGGCCGAGATCGAACCTGGGTCCTCAGCGGCATGAGGCAGCAAGGATAACCACTGTGCCACAATGCCACCCTCCTTGTTAGAAGCTATCAAGATGTTGGAGTGGAGCTTGCGACAAGGCGGGTGGCCCTCAACAAGACTAAAACAGTATTGTACAAGAGTGGAGTGCGGTTTGGAGTAATGTACCCGGCGAGGTTGCGGGTTACCTTTGAGTCAAAGAACTACTTCTTCAACACTTCGGAGGAGGCTGAGGCCTTTGTTACAAAGCGTGGACTGGGATCAAGTTAAATGGGCTCCACATGGACTTTTATGGTTGTTGAGGGGAAGGGATTTGTTTTTCTTTGTACTTTGTGTATATTTGTTGTTACTTCTTTGTTCTTGGGATGGGATGGGGGTGTTTTGCAGAAGTTGTATGGTGGGCAAGGGTGTTTAACTGTTTTGTGGGGTATTGTTTGTACTGATATGTATAGTACAAGTGGAGTAAAGGGTTAACATCAGAAACTATGTGTAATTCAACACTAGATGGCATTACTAAGTTATCGCATATAAGGCAGCATGTCCAGGAATTCTGGGAAAAGATGATGAGAAGCTGATGAGAGCAGAGTGAGATTTCATTATAGAGATATAGCACGAGGACAAGTTATAGTGAAGTTTAATAGTTAGAGCGAATATTGATTACTGTACTACAGATTCAGTATCATTAATTTATTATCTGTTACTTAGTAAAGTGTGCGCACTTAATCAAGTTTAGTAATGTTAAATAAATTTGTTTTGATTTAAACTTCTTATTTTTATATTCTTTGTCAACAGTACATATCTGGCTTTCTTGGAGAGAAAGGCAAGGAATATAACATGGTAACAGGATATTGCTAAAGTAATTCAGATAGATTCTTTGGACTCTAGCAAGAAGAAAAACTAGCATACGACTCAGACTTCGAAGACCAGACTGCTTCCAGACCTGCTACTTCAAAATACAGAAAAATCCTGAACTCATGGACAAAGTGTAATCTCTACGACAGCTCAGAATATTTGGTAAACTATGTAAACTGGAAAGTATTTAAGCAGCAATTTCAGCTGTACCTTTCTGCATCTGACTTAGACAATGCCAGTGATAATTAAAAAACTAGCATTATTCTTAACAATGGCTGGACCACAGGCTATTGAACTGTATAACTCCTTTCAATTCTCAATGGGAGAAGATAAAACTAAATATAATGTTGTCACGGAAAAATTTGATCTGCACTACAGGACTCAAATAAATGAAACATATGAAAGATGTATCTTTAAGAAAGGGATTCAAAAAGATGGGGAATCTATTGATTGCTTCATAATAGATTTAAAACTCAAATCTCAAACCTGTAACTTCTCTATATTATCAGACTCTATGATCAGAGACCAAATCGTTTTTGGGATCATAGATGAAAAGCTCAGAGAACGTTTGTTAAGGCAAAAAGATCTGAAGTTATTGAAATGTGTTTAGTGAATGAATTGTCTAAAAGTCAGTACTCTGAGACTCTGAAAAAAGAAAAGGGCGCAGAAATAAGCCTCGAAACCGACGGCGTTGGAGTTGTAGCGCAGTTCAGAAAAATGCGCGTTTCGGCAGCAGCCATATTGCGCACACGCATTCCCGACTCGCACATGCGCACTTCACCAAACGATTCGAGATGGAAGAAGACCGCTCTGCGCAGGCGCGAAGGCAATTTGCGTATGACAAAATTAAAGTCATGACGCGTGGACGCGGTGGATACACCCACCCACATAAAAATTGTCCACCACTTGGAAAAACTTGCTCAAAATGTTGCAAACTCAATCATTTTCCTGTGCAATGCAGAACTTCACTGAAAGCAACACAATTTAAATCTTCCAATCTACAGAAGACACACATGAATATAAGAAGTGTTGACACAACTGCAGATACCTTAAAATTGTAACACTGATAATTATCTTGATGTTTATAGCTTAGAAGATTCCTTCTTCGTAAGACTTATTGAGAAGTTAGATGCTACTGACAATGATACTTCTAATCCTCAAATAGTACAATCTATTAACACGGAATCCAATTGGTACACACCGCTTCAAGTAAATGGTTTCCGAAATCATCTTCAAGTTGGACACAGGAGCTTCCGCAAACTTGATAAACACTCATGACCTTTCGCAACTTAGTCAAAGTCCTAAAATACAGAAAACAGATTGCCAATTGCTAATTATAATGGCAACGCAATTACCTCATTGGGATCTTGCTATCTTGTAGTGGCAAATCACAGCACCGTGATAGCCTTACGGTTCCAGATTGTTGAATCCAATCGATCTTCGCTACTAGGTGCACAAGCCTGTCAGGATCTTCACCTAGTCAACAAATCTATAGAACCAGCAAACCTCTTCCACCTGTACAGGAAGATCTTCAGGGAATTCTTAATCAATTTCCTCACGTCTTTGAAGGTATGGGTACTCTTCCATTTCAATACAAGATACAATTGAAACAAAATGCCAAACCAGTGGTACACCCTCCTAGAAAAGTTTTTGCTCCGCTACATGAACAATTAAAGCGAGAATTTGCATGCATGCAGAAGCTTGGAATCATCTCCAAGATTACAGCACCGACTGATTGGGTCAGTTCGATGGTGTGCGTCAAGAAACCAACTGGAGAACTGAGACTCTGTATAGGTCTGAAAGATCCAAACAAGAATATAAAGCCTGACCATTACCCAATACCCAAGTGTGAAGAGATCACCAGTGAATGGCAAATGCAAACATTTTCTCTCAACTGGATGCCTCCAGAGGATTTTGGCAAATGTAGCTGGATGAAACAAGCAAGAAACTGTGTACGTTCTACACAACATTTGATCAATACTGTTTCAACAGAATGCCATTTAGCATAACCTCAGCATCGGAGATATTTCATCGTGCAATGGAACAAATGACTGGAGGCATCGATGGAGTATGAGTTTACATTGATGACATTATCGTATGATCATCCACACGTGAAGAGCATAATGCAAGGCTGCAAGTCTTCCAGAGGATACATAAATTTGGCTTAAAGCTAAATAGAGCCAAATTCAACTTTGGTATCTCAACATTAAAATTCCTGGGTGAACAAATCTCAGAACATGGTGTGCAACCAGACGATGACAAGATTTCTGCCATTCAGAAGATGACAGTCCCAGAGGACAAGAAAGCAGCGTTGAGATTCCTAGGCATTGTAAATTTCCTCAGAAAGTTCATACCAAACCTACCTTCAAAAACTACAGCTTTGCGTCACCTTATCAAGTAAACCACAACGTTTTCATGGACTGATGAGCACCACACAGAATGGTTGGCCCTCAAGTCAGCATTGACTACCATACCTGATCTTTCCTTCTTTGACCCTAAAAGAGAAACAAAGATTGCCATGGATGCAAGTCAAAGTGGAATTGGAGCAGTCCCTCTTCAAACAGATGATGATTCTATGTGGACAACTGTTGCTTATGCATCGTGATCAATTACTTCCATTGAGCAGAGGTATCCTCAGATAGAAAAAGAATGTTTACGCTTACTTACTGGAAATCTCATATTTCATGATTACGTCGATGGACTACCAATGTTCACGGTCGAAACTGCTCACCGGCCACTAGTTTGCATCATTCACAAAGATTTGAATGACATGACTCCTAGATTACAGCGTATTCTCATGAAGTTAAGATGATACGATTTTCAACTTGTCTACACTCCAGGCAAAAATTTGATAATTGCTGATGCATTATCTCATTCTACCAACATAGAGAAAAACTACCAGAGTTCATCGACAGATTGAAGCTCAAGTGCAGCTTCGAGCTGAAACTCTTCCTGCTTTGGATGATAAACTCAAACTCATCAAAGATAAGACATACAAAGAGGAAATGTTGCAACGCATCATTGACCATTTGAACAATGGTTAGCCCAAAGGACACTGTTCTAAATTCAGAAACAATCAATCTGAACTCACTGTTGCAGATGGTTTTCTACTCCGTCTCGATCATATAGTTATTCCTATGACACTAAGACCCATGATACTACAGCAAATACATGAAATTCATCGAGGCATAGGGAAATGCAAACAAAGAGCGAGACAGGCAGTATATTGGCCAGGCAGCAACAAGGACATAACAAACCTGATTCTTGACTGTGAAACATGTCAACGCAATCAATCAAATCAAAGTAAAGAAAGCCTTCTACCTAATGATCTTGAAAAGACTCCAGGGTAAAAGATTGGAATCGATCTATTCCACTTTCATGTTTGTGATTGTATTCTAATCATTGATTATTTCTCAAACTATACCGAAGTAACCAAATTGTCTGACTTATGATCCATGATCAAGGCAACAAAAGAGATTTTTGCTCAACATGGGATACTTTGCAAAGTCATGACAGAAAATGGATCTTGTTTTGATAGCTGTGAGTGGACAGAATTTGCTAAAGCATACAATTTTGCTCACATAACTTCCAGTACTCTCTATCTGCAATCCAATGGCAAGGTAGAAAAAGGAGTTCACATTGTGAAACAACTTTTCAAAAAAGCTCTTGATTCTGATTCTGACATGTACCTAGCTTTACTAAATTACAGGGCTACTCCCCTAGCAACTGGTTTATCTCCTGCTCAACTATTGATGAACAGAACATTACGTACAACTCTTCCATGCATAACATTTGCTGATCCAGATCTTCAGCCAGTCTTCAAAAAGATGCTATGTCAACAAAACATTCAGGAGAAATAGCACAATCAACATGCGACACCACTGGAACCACTGAATCCAGGTGATCAAGTGAGGATTTGTATTCCCGCTGGAGGATAGTCTGATCTAGTTAAGGTCATACATCAAGCAGCATCTCATTCATACATCATTCAGACGAATGACAGTTCGATTGTTAGAAGAAATTGTAGAGCACTTCTGAAAGTTCAATCTTCCAGTACGCTATTTCCTGACCTTCAATTCAGCGAAAGTTTATTTTGTACTACAATAACATCTTCCAAGATACCAGATAACTTCTAAAAGACGTTCAAGAATTCTACCACTCGACTTACTGGATTGAGAAGATCATCCAGAATAAGAAAGAAACAAGACAGACTTAATTTGTGAAGAAACACTAATGAACTGTTTGAATTTTTTTTTCTTACTCACTTGTTAACTGAATATACATATCACTGTTCCTGTACTAATGTTGTACATTTTTTTCTTTAACCTTGTAGAAAAGAAATGTCTAAAAAAAAGGGGATGTAATGATATGTATAGTACAAGTGTAGTAAAGAGTTAGCATCAGGAACTATGTGTAATTCAACACTAGATGGCATTACTAAGTTATTGTACATAAGGCAGCATCTCTAGGAATTCTGGGAGAAGATGATGAGAGGCTGGTGTGAGCAGAGTGAGATTTCATTGTAGAGATATAGCACGAGGTCAAGTCATAGTGTAGTTTAATAGTTAGAGAGAATATTGATTAAAGGACTGGAGATTCAGTATCATTAGTTTATTATATGTTACTTAGTAAAGTGTGCAAACCTAATCAAGTTTAGTACTGTAAAATGCATTTGTTTTAAGAACAAAGAACAAAGAAAAATTACAGCACAGGAACAGGTCCTTTGACCCTCCAAGCATGTGCCAATCCAGATCCTCTATCTAAAACGGTCGCCTATTTTCTAAAGATCTGTATTCCTCTGCTCCCTGCCCATTCATGTACCTGTCTAGATACATCTTAAATGACGCTATCGTGCCCGCCTCTACGACCTCCGCCGGCAATGCGTTCCAGGAACCCACCACGCACTGCGTAAAGAACTTTCCGTGCATATCTCCCTTAAACTTTTCACCTCTCACCTTGAACTCGTGACCCCTAGTAATTGAGTCCCCCACTCTGGGAAAAAGCTTTTGATTTAAACTTCTTATTTTTATATTCTTTGTCAACACTACATATCTGGCTAGCTTGGAGGAAAAGGCAAGGAATATAACATTGTTTAAGGTAGTATTCTTGGAAATATATGTCTCCTGGTAGAATTTTGATCTTTGTAGGGGTGTTGAACTTTGGTTTTACTTTTGTCAGCTGGGGTGGGTAGCGGTGTTTTTTCCCTTCCATTGCTACTCTCTGCCTTCTATGACCTAGACAGTCTGTGTCCATCTTGCCAGCTCACCTCTGATCCCGTGTGACTTCACCTTTGGTACCAGCCTGCCATGAGGGAGCTTGTCAAAGGCCTTACTGAAGTCCATATAGACAACATCCACTGCCCTACTTGCATCAATCATCTTTGTGACCTCCTCGAAAAACTCTATCAATTTGGTGAGACACGACCTCCCCTTCACAAAACTGTGAGGAGCTTGGCTTTTTTTGGGGATACAAGTTGAATCGGGAATAGAGTGAGTATTTTCCAGTTAATTCCCTGGGAATGGGAGCCAACTTAGGGGGCTGTCTTGACGCCTGGCAAGCTCGAGCTTTGGGTGTTCTGGTCATCTGGGTGGCCCATGATTGGGCTGGGCTCCATAAATTGAATTAGCAAGTCTGGTGAGTAAAGTTAAATCCAATGGGATAACCTTTTCCTGTCGGATAACCTTCCCCTGTCCTTGGCAAGTAGACTCAAGTCTATTAAAATTAATGTTCTCCCAAGGTGGGCGACATGCGCCGCTGGGACTGCAGCGCTGAGAACCCGGGTTCAAATCCAGGCCCTGGGTCACTGTCCGTGTGGAGTTTGCAGATTCTCCCCATGTCTGTGTGGATTTCACCCCTACAACTCAAAGATGTGCAGGGAAGGTGGATTGGCCACGCTAAATTGCTGCTTAATTGGAGAAAAAATAATTGGGTACTCTAAATTTATTTTTAAAATATATTCAATGTCTTCCTGTTTTTCTCCCTAAATCTTTTTTTGTGAGGATCAGTAGGTTGATCCCATCCTTTATACGGGTGGGTGGGACCCCAAGGCTTCACAGAGCAGCTCTTCAAAGGGATAGACAGTCGAGGGGCCTAGCATTGCTGAGCTTGCTTTTTTATTACTGGGCAGCCAATGCTGAGAAGATGCTGGGATGGTACAGTGACCTAGGTTCCATATGGGGACAGATGGAGGTGAGGTCGTGTCGGGGATCTAGTTGTGGTGCATTGGTGACGGTTCAATTCTGTTTTCTCTGGCAAGGTACTTCTCAACTTTAAGGATATGGAGACAATTCAGGTAGCCCTTTAAGCTTGGATCCGTGTCAAGAATGGCCCCTATTTGCGCCAATCATGTATTTGAGCCGTCAAGATTAGATACCACGTTTGGGATGTGGGGAGGGAAAGGGCTTGAGAGAGTTAGGGATTTGTTTGTGGAGGGACGTTTTGCCAGCTTGGAGTAATTGTCAACCAAGTTTGGACTTTCGGGGTCGAATTTGTTCATGTACCTACGGATAAGGAATTTAGTACAAGAAGCCTTCCTGGCATTTCCCATGGCACCACCGACATCCCTGATGGAAAAGAGGAGGAGGGCAGCACATCGAGCATTTATGCACAGATTCTGTCAGAGGGTTCGGACCCAGTGGATGAGGTGAAGACGAAGTGGGAGAGGGAGTTGAGGCCCATAGTGAATGGTGAGGTATGGAGTGAGAGTGAAGTGAAGTCCACATCAGTTGAAGGGTTCTACCAGAGTTGGCAGCCATTCATTGTCTACTTTAAGGAATTAGTCACCGCTAGTTGCTGGGGAATGGGTGTTAGGTTGCAGGGGCGAGAGAGGGTGGGTGTTGGGGCTTTCTTTCTCTTTGTCGAGGAAGTGTGTATGGTTTGTTGGGTTTTTGTTATGTTGGTTTAATGTAACATCTGCTATAGGTAATGTGGACTTGGTTATAAAATTTATTGTACATGGAAAATCTTTAATAAAAAAATATATATTTAAAAATAGGTAGGTCAGGAACTCCCCCCCCCCCCCCCCCTCCCTCCACCCAGTCCCCCGCACCTCCACTCCTCACGAGTGACTGAATTTATGAGCACTCCGTTGTCCAATCCCTAGTCCCCGTGTCGGTCAGCATAGACGACATACCATGCAGCAGGATTTCCAAGGTCTGAAGGCGAGCCCCCACCAGGGAAATTACACGGTCATAAAGTAGGATCCTGCCTGCGCTTCCACTATTCTCTCAAGGATATTTTGCAGCTCTCAAATTGAGCACCAAAATCCTGACCACGAATCTGAGATTACCATCCAGAACATCATTCACAATGGCAGCCATCATTCCGATACTGACAGGACCCCAGAGGCGCTGGCCACTCACTAGGCCGCTCACCAGGCCGCTCACCAGCAAACCTGCCACTGAAAGCTGGGCCCCACCCCAGCCACCTCCGACTGCCTCAACCAAATGGGGATTTTTTGATTTAAACTCGGTTCATCATCACTAAAAGCTAGTCAGAATCTTCCAGTGACATTTTTCCCAAAAGTAATCATGGGATGTACATTCAGATAAAACAAAGGATTAAAAGACAAGTTGAGTCAGAGCTCGGGAAAATGCAGCTACTTCCATGTTCACGTCTCATGCCCCCCCCCCCCCCCCCCCCCCCGCGGCCCATGGAAGTCTTTTTTAAAATTGGCAGGGTGTTGTTGAGACTTCACATAGATTACTGTGTATGTCCTTTTGGTAGGACAAAGACCAACTGGCCAATACAGCCATAAAGCTCTCTAATATGTCTCAATGGAGTGACACCAAGTTTTTCTTGCTGCAAATTATCCTAAGTACTTGTTTCAAGGAGCTGTCCCCATCAGCACTAGCCTTACACTTTAAAAGCCAGTTTCTACCTTTACACTACTGCAGTCACGATGATTGATCGCTCAATTACTTCCTACTGTGCACTTTCCTGGTCATGTCACATTGCTGACACCATGTGCAACCTGTATGCTGTTTCGAAAGACCAGGGCGCGATCCATCGGCCTCATAGGCCCGGCTCAGGATGCGATGAGGCCAGTAAATCTCGCAAGATGCCTCTTGTGAGATTTACGCCTCAATCGTTCTCATCGATTTTCTCCAATGGAGTTGTTCCCTGATCGTTGGGCGGGCCCTAGGTGTTTGTTGACCTGTCTTTGTCCTATCTCTCACTGGCGCCGGGGAGTTGTCTTGGTCCCGATTGTTTCAATGTTTCTGATTGTTTCTGGAGATTGCTCATTAGTATGTAAATGGCTATTGGTTTCAGTTCTGTCTGGGTTCTGCAAATCTTAATACACAGGAAACCTTGCACCTGCTTGTGTTCCCTATAGCTGGCCAATTTTCCCTGCATTCTTTGCGGGCATCCATTTTGGGATCGGGACGTGGCCATCCCAGGTGGCTACACAACCACCTGGTAAAATTCCACCCAAATGATCTGCACCATGTCTCTTGTGTTTTGCAAAATATGGTGGGAAAGTGTGACTTTATGGAAAGTAAGTGTAGGAATACGTCCAATTGCAATGCTTTTAAAATACGGTGTATCTTTAACAGCAGAGTTCATAGAAATCCACATTGTTTTATTAGGAAAGCCATCATCAAAAATAAATGAACTCATTGCTCATTACATTGTTGTTTGAGGACCTTCCTTTTCTTAAATTGGTGTCAATTTCATGCTTCTAAAACAATTTCAAAAGTAATTAATGGTCTGTAAAATGCTTTGGAATATTCGGGATGTGAAAGGTATTATTATAAATGCAATTTTATTGCTAAGGAAAATGTTATATTGTGTAATGCAGAAGACATTATTGTGATACATTACAATGTCACTGGGAATAAAAATATAGCATTGTTTCGAAATAAAGAATGTAAAATAAATTAAATGATTGCGAAACTATTGTAACTACAATATTATACGAAATTGTGTATTGGAAGATTTTATATGTGAAATAGTCAAGCACATATAAAATTTGTGATCTATATTCATATAATCTGACGTGAGTAAATATTTTTATTGGAAGTGTCTATTTAATTGTATCGGATATTTTGCATGTAAATGTAAACATGTATTAAATTCTGTAGTTGTGGGTCAATTTTTGTGCAGATAATAATAATCTTTATTATTGTCACAAGTAGGCTTACATTAACACTGCAATGAAGTTACTGTGAAAATCCCGTGGTCGCCACTCTCAGACGCTTATTCGGGTACACTGAGGAAGAAAACAAGCAATTCTTTCAGGACTATGTGTAAGGAAACCGGAGCACCTGGAGGAAACCCACGCAAATACAAGAAGAACATGCAGACTCCGCACAGAGAGTGACCCAAAGCCAGGAAATGAACCTGGGACCCTGACACTGCGAAGCAACAGTTCTAACCACCGTGCTACCATGCCGCCCATAGGAAGGTGGTGTTCATTAATTTCAGGTCAGGTCAGGTTGAGTCAGGCACATTCAACTATCTAAATGATACATATAAATATTAACTCAAGATAAGCCCCCATGGAAATTAAAAGCATTCATTTCTAGCGGCACTAACTGAATGTTTTGATTTAATTAATTGGTGGTGAAGCCCTCTCCTGCAGCAGCTTTGAAGGATCAGCATGAAACTGCCAATTATGCCAATTTAATTAATTAATTACAGGTCAGGTTGGTTAATAGTTGGTTATTGTTTCTTTTTAAATCTATCTATTAGTTCAGAACGGGTTTGTAATGTACTATTCCTGGAAGTTACTTATAATAGGGCCAGCAGAATCAATAGTTATATTCCACCTATCCTGGGTCAATTATGTGCAACAATTATCTGTTGTGTGTTACACTATTTTTTGTACCATCGCGATTTCAGCATGAATGGTTTTCTTCAGGGTCTCAGTCCAAGGTGGCACTCAAAATAATCAGTTACAATCTAGAGGGATTTTCTGCAGGGAAAGCTGATAACTAATCCAGCATGAGAGTAGATAGAATCATCGGGTGCGATTTAATGGAAAAGTTTCAAAGTGTAGTAGCGAGCAGGAACTGCCGCGTGCTTGTCGACGCTCGGTCCAGTGAGGCCGTCACTGGTATCAAACATTAATTGGTCTGCTTAACAAGGCCCCACAGGCTTCATGCCGCAAACGATGGTCCCGCCGGCTCATTCGCTAGGTCCGTGCCCACCCCAGCTTCCCGCCAACAAGGGGGAGCAGCACTTAACCCAATACCAGAGAGCAAACCCCACACAGCCCACAGCCATGCCACTGAGAGACCAGCCCCACGGGGAATGCCGACCTGGCCAGATTGCTGGACGTGGCTGAGTCCAGACGGGATGCCTTGTTCCCCCGAGGGGCTCGGAGGGTCAGACACAGATTAGCCGGTGCCACCTGGGAGGAAGTGGTAGTGGCCGTCAACTCGGGGAATATCACCAGGAGGACCGGCACCCAGTGCCGTAAGGAGACCAATGACCCCCACCTGCCCGCACAGGTGAGTTGGCGCCTGGCACTTGCCCCGCCCAACACCGTACCGTGCCCCAGCTCACCCATGTCCAACAATATCGCCCAGGCTGCCCGCCGTATCACCCCCACCCCTCCCCACATCCCCATTCCCTCCCCCAGACCCTCACATTCCCCGTACTCCCCATTCCCCCGCATCCCTACTCCTGTTTCCCCCTCCCCCCACAATGAATGAAGCATGTGGCTCACAATGGTCCCTCTGTGTCCCCGCAGGAGAGATTGGCCAACAACAAGCGGGAGAGGGCCCAGACATCAGAGTCCTCAGCCCCTGCGAGAAACGGGCCGTGGAGGTCGCGGGTGCGGCTGAGGACAGATCGGTCACCAACGTAGAGGTTGGCGTATAGCAGAGGTGAGGATACACCCGCCCCCATCCAGATGACCTAACACACATAAGTTGTTAATGCCACACAGACTGACCCATCCCTCCCACTGCCCACATTCTCCCGCAGGATCTCCATCCAACGGTGCTGACCCATTTGGGGTGGCTTCCCCCCCCCCCCCTCCACCAGCCTCCCATGAGAACATCTTGAAGAGAAGCTCCAAGACAACCACTGTATTCTTTTTTTATTCCTTTACGGGATGTGGGCTTCGCTGGCTAGGCTAGCATTTATTGCCCATCCCTAGTTTCCCTTCAGAAGGTGGTGGTGTGTTGCCTTCTTGAACCGCTGCAATCCTTGAGGTGTAGGTACACTTACTGTGCTGTTAGGGAGGGAGTTCCTGGATGTTGCCCCAGTGACAGGGAAGGAACGGCGATATATTCACAAGTCAGGGTGGTGAGTGACTCGGGGGTAACCTCCAGGCAGTGGTGTTCCCAAGTATCTGCTGCCCTCGTCCTTCTAGATGGTCGTAGTTGTGGGTTTGGAAGGTACTGTCTGAGGAATCTTGGTGAGTTACTGCAGTGCATCTTGTAGATGGTACACACGGCTGCCACTGTTCATTGGTAGTGGAGGGTTTGAATGTTTGTGGAAGGGGGGAGTAATCAAGCGGGCTGCTTTGTCCTGGATGGTGTTGAGCTTCTTGAGTGTTTTTGGAGCTGCACTCATCCATACAAGTGGAGAGTATTTCAATACACTCCTGACTTGTGCCTTGTAGAAGGTGGACAGAGTTTGGGTAGTCAGGAGGTGAGTTACTCGCTGTAGGGTTCCTAACCTTTGACCTGCGTGGGAGCCACAGTATTAATGTGGCTAGTCCAGATACTGATAAATGGAAACCCCAGGATGTTCATTGTGGGAGATTCAGCAATGGTAATGCCATTGAATGTGAAGGGTTGATGGTTAGATCCTGTCTTGTAGGAGAATGGACATTGCCAGGCACTTGTCAAGCGCGAATGTAACATGCCACATGTCAGCCTAAGCTTGGATATTCTCCAGGCCTTGCTGCATTTGGACATGGACTGCTTCATTATCTGAGGAGTCGCGAATGGTGCTGAATATTGTGCAGTAACCCACAAATATCCCCACTTCTGACCTTATGATGGAAGGGAGGTCATTGATGAAGCAGCTGAAGATGGTTGGGCCTAGGATACTACCCTGAGGAACTCCTACAACGAGGCCCTGGAGCTGAGATGATTAACCTCCAACCATCAAAACCAGCTTCCTGTGTGCCAGGTCTGACTCCAACCAGCTGAGAGTTTCCCCCGATTCCCTTTGACTCCAGTGTTGCTAGGGCTCCTTGATGTCATACTCGGTCAAATACTGTCTTGATGCCAAAGGCAGTCACTCTCATCTCACCTCTGGCATTCAGCTCTTTTGTCCATATTTGAACCAAGGCTGTAATGAGGTCAGGAACTGAATGACCCTGGCAAAACCCAAACTGAGCGTCCTTGAGCAGATTATTGCTGAGTAAGTTCCACTTGATAGCACTGTTGACGACTCCTTCCATCACTTTGCTGATGATGGAGAGTAGACTGATAGGGCGGTAATTGGCTGGGTTGGATTTGTACTTTTTCTCATGTACAGGACACACCTGGGCAATTTTCCACATTGCCGGTTAGATGCTAGAGTTGTAGCTACACTGGAACAGCTTGGCTAGGGGTGCGGCAAGTTCTGGAGCACAGGTCTTCAGTACTATTGATGGAATATTATCAGGGTCCATAGCCTGTGCAGTATCCAGTGCCTTCAGCCATTTCTTGATATCATGTGGAGTGAATTGTATTGGCTGAAGACTGACATCTGTGATGGGGACTTCCGGAGGAGACCGAGATGGATCATCCACTCGGTACTTCTGGCTGAAGATTGTTGTGAATGCCTCAGCCTGGTCTTTTGCACATATATGCTGGACTCCTCCATCATTGAGGATGGGGATATTTGTGGAGTTTCCTCCTCCAGTGAGTTGTTTAATTGTCCACCACCATTCACATCTGCATGTGACAGGACTACAGAGCTTATATCTGCGTGAGTTGTGGAATCACTTAACTCTGTCTATTACTTGCCACTTATGCTGTTTAGCAAACAAGTAATCCTGTGTTGTAGCTTTACCAGTTGACACCTCATTTTTTGGTAAGCCTGATGTTGCTCCTGACATGCTCTCCTGCACTCATCATTGAACCAGGGTTGATCCCCTGGCTTGGTGGTAATGGGAGAGTGGGGATATGCCAGGCCATGAAGTTGTAGAATGGGAGATATGTCGGGCCATGAGGTTACAGATTGTGGTTGAATACAATTCTGCTGCTGCTGATGGCCCACAGCACCTCATGGATGTCTAGTCTTGAGTTGCCAGATCTGTTTAAAGTCTATTCAATTTTGCACGGTGGTAGTGAAAAATGAAAATTGCTTATTGTCACAAGTAGGCTTCAAATGAAGTTACTGTGAAAAGCCCCTAGTCGCCACATTCCAGTGCCTGTTCGGGGAGGCTGGTACAGGAAGTGCCACACAACACAATGGAAGGTGTCCTCAATGAGAAGATGGGACTTTGTCTCCACAAGGACTGTGCGGTGGTCACTTCTACCAATACCCTCATGGACAGATGCATCTACAACATGCAGATTGGTGAGGATGAGGTCAAGTATGTTTTTCCGTCTTGTTGGTTCCCTTACCACCTGCTGCAGTCCCAGCTTAGCAGCTATGTCCTTGCAGACCTGGCCAACTCGGTCTGTGGTGGTACTACTGAGCCACGCTTTGTGATGCACATTGAAGCCCCCTCCACAGAGCATATTCTGCGCCCTTGCGACCCTCAGTGTTTCCTCTAAGTGCAGTTCAACATGGAGGAGTTCTGATTCATCAGCTGATGGTAGCCAGCACGTGGTAATCAGCAGGAGGTTTCCCTGCCTCTGTTTAACCTGAAGCCATGAAAATTCATGGGGTCCAGAGTCGATGTTGCGGACTCCCAGGGCAACTCCCTCCCAGCTGTATACCACTGTACCGCCACCTCTGCTGGGTCTGGCCTGCCTGTGAGACAGTACATACCCAAGAACGGTAATCGTGCTGTCTAGGATATTGTCTGAAATGTATGATTCTGTGAGTATGACTATGTCAGGCTGTTGTTTAACTAGTTTCTAGTCTGTGAGACAGCTCTCCCAACTTTAGCAAAAGCACCACCCTCCTCCCCCACCCCACTCCCCATCGGCCCAGATGTTAGTAAGGAGGACTTTGAAGGGCTGGGTTTGCCATAGTCGTTTCAGGTGCCTGGTTCAATGACGGGTGGTCCGCCCAGTTTCATTCCTTCTTTGTGTTTTCGTAGCTTGCTAGGCCATTTCAGAGGGCATATAAGAGTCACCCACATTGCTGTGGGTCTGGAGTCACATGTAGGCCAGACCAAGTAAAGACAGCAGATTTCCTTCCCTAAAGACATTAATGAACCAGATGTTTTTTTAATGACATTCGACAATGGTTTCATGGTTATCATTAGAGTTCTAATTCCAGATATTTTAAAAGAATTGGGTACTCGAAATGTATATAAAAAGTAAAAAAATTCCAGATATTTTATTGAGTTTAAAATCCATCACCTGCTGTGGTGGGATTTGAACCCGGGACCCCAGATAATTATCCTCGGTCTCTGGATTACTCGTCCAGTGACAATATCATTATGCTGCCACGTGCCAAGCAGCACAGCTATCACCCCCACCCACCACCAGCACAGAGACACAAACCACGGTGAGCGACAGTCGTGGTCAGGCTTCTGGGGCACAATCTGTTAAGCACTACACAGTTGCTGATGCACATCAGGTAGAGGCAGTAATGCCCAGGTGAGGCAGCAGTCACAGGTCTGCCTGATCTCAGGACTCAGCTGGGTCCCAGTCAGATGCTGAGCCTCTGGAGCAGATTATCCGGAGCTGATGCAGTCAATAGGGTGCGGCTGTGATATTCAGAGGGGGATGTCAGCAACACTCCAGCAAGTCCATAGCTGACTGGAGGAGTCCCAGATGCTACAATGTTGCTGGCAAATGTATGGCACTGAGTCCAACACTGCTAGGTGACAACGGCATTGGAGAGCCTGGTGCACAACGTTAGCAACATGAGTGGAGGTATCCAAGGTGTGCCTCAGTCAGTGCCAACCAGGAGCCACCCTACTGATTGGCGATTGCGGCCACCAGCTCCCCCGAGTTCCACCCCCCTGACAACGGAGCATCTCGGAGTCAGCACCTGGAACAGGTTGTTACAGAGCAGCATGTGCCACTGGCACATTTCTTCCGCAATGCGGGTGACCACCAATCCCCTGCTCCAGCCCCCCCCCCCCATGCATGGT